>NW_019272041.1:3530238-3566411 GCF_002738345.1 Cucurbita maxima
TTTTTTTTTTTTTTTTTTTTTTCTTGTGTGGGAATTGACTGGTTAACGCAATCCATTTCGTCATTACTGAGTGTTTATTAGCTTTCTTGCCGTCACCTGCTACGCATCCGACTAGACGATGAATGGAAACCGTCGATTGGCTCTTTTGAGTGGCCATGAAAGTGACGTACACGATTTTTCCACGTCGCTAATTGCCGGATACCGGACTGGCCGGTACGTGGTGCGGAGGTTTGAAAAAGGCGTCCACCTGCTGTGGACGGTTGCTGCGTACTGGAACATGATGGAGTGGTGTGCGGGCAGACACGTGAAGTGCCTGGTAATGTGCCTTTCTCTTAAACATGTGTTTAGTAATTTATCCGCCCGAAATATATAAATATATATATATATTCTTATTTTAGTTCTATTAAATGAAGCTTTTTTTAGGGAAAAAAATTGTCAATTGAGTATCAATATTTAACTTAAATTTTTTTTTATAAGTTAATTAAGAAAAGGTTATATGATTTTAAATTTTTTATTTTATCTATTTTTATTAATGTGATGAAATTATCAAGAAAATTAATTGTTATAACAAAAATGGTTTCAAACAAAATCTATTTTTAGTTTAAATACATTAAATAAAAAACCAAACAAGTTAGAAGCTATAAATGGTAGGGAATGATGAGATTAGATTAAATAAATTGTAAAGAATAATACATTTTTTAAATAAGTTGATGTAGATGAAATATAAAATTATTTAAAACTAATTAAAAATAAAGTAAGAAAGGTAGTGAAGTCATTATTTTTAAATTATAAAATTAATATTCGTCTCAAATCAAATTTAAAACAAAAATAAATAAATTATATTTTTATCTTAGGTATAATATTTTAAATTTATATTTTTATAATTTAGTGTAAAAATGATAAGAAATAATTAAAGGATAAAAAAGTAAAAAGGGAGGTGCTAGAAATTAGGAAGAGGTTTTAAAAAGGGGGGCGATGAAGAGGTCTGGGCTCGCGGCGGCTATTAGATAAGGGCTACGTGAAAATGCAAGGCGAACGAATCCCAAAGCGAATGGGCTCAGCCACCTTCGTAGAAGTTCTTATCGCCATATTCATCCCTCCCCTCGGCGTCTTCCTCCGCTACGGCATTGGGGTAATTTTCTCTCCCTCTCTCATTTCAATCCATAGTTAACAAATTCTAGATTCGTTCCAGAATTTGATCCGAATTCAAACATCTGATATCTTGATCGATTTGGTCTATGTTCATTCGGGAATTTTTGGATATTGTTAACAACATTTTAATTAATTAATTTTGTTCTATAAAATTTGCAGGTAGAATTTTGGATTGATTTGGTGCTCACATTTTTGGGATACCTTCCTGGAATTATTTACGCCGTTTATGTTTTGGTGGGGATGTGATGAAAAAAATATTGTTATTTTATTTTATTTTTTTATTGGCTGCATTTGAGATTTTTTTTTTTTTTTTTTTTAATTTCTTTTAATTTTCTGTTATTTTTCTATTCTCGAGCCTGCAAACCCTGCTACTGCCACGGCTTATCTGGATGGAATCCATCTTTTTAGGGGTCTAGCCCATTTGGTAGTTGTGAGATATAGGATTTATTCTTATTTTTTTTTTATTTTAATTTGGAATGTAAAAAGAAAATTGAGATGAAATTAATGTAACTCGGATTTTTAGGTTGCAAATTTATTTATATACCCTTCTGATCCTAACTGTTGTGAATTTAACCTTTCAATTTTGTCGAGGTTACAAAAGTAATTTATGAACTTTAATATCTCTTGATATTTTGCTTCTGTTTTCAGTAATATTTCTGGTGAAATTACCATTTTAGCCTAGTCTCTATTTTTGGGGAAAAAATAAATCGTCTTTTAATCTTAAAATTGTCGATCTAAAAATAGATAAGTCTATATATATATATATATATATATATGTATATGTATATATAATTTTTAAAAAAAATAAAAGAGTTATAAAAGCACCCACTAGTAGCAGGCAAGGGAAAGGAGTTCGATTTATGTCGATTGATGTAGAGACAAACATTAATTGACAGCCACCGCAAAATTCCTTTTCCCTTCTGGCAACAATAAAATGGCCGCCATGTTACGGTGGTTTTAGGGTACGGCTTCCGAGGTCCACCGTGCCTCCACCGGAACCGTCGCCTCCGCCCCCATGTGGGGCAGTTTTAATGCCCCATGTGGGAAAACTTTGAACTTCCAATTCAAATTAAATTTACAATTAGTTTTAAATTTAAAAAATAATATATACGGTATATATATATATATTTAATAATTAAATAAACACTTTGTTAATTTTACGATTAAACTAAAATTAATAAATAATTACAAAATTTAGTCTCACCTTACCAAGTTTATGGTAAATATTGACTAGTTAAACTATATTTACATTAAATAAAATAATGTAAAATAATTAATATTATGGTAATTGGCATTTAATTTTATTAAATAGAATAAAATAATTAAACTTTAAGTTTATAATTAACTTTTTAGACATGAACCTCAGGGAAGTTTTCCCACATGGGGCATATATATATTTATTTATTAATTAATTAATTATAGAAAAGTAGAAATTTAAAATTTCAATATTATTTATAACTCAATCTATTTATAAGTCAAAATATACCAACTTTTTTAACAAATATATAAGAACAATATAAGAGATTAATTAAAAAATAAATTATGTCTACCCACCACATGTGTTTTATTGACCTACCCACATTTATCGTAAATTAAATGAGTATACATAGTCAATCTTTCGTCTTAACCAACCAACTATTTTGTTTTATTCGAAAAATTATAGCTATATCTATAATCAATTATCGATTTTATTTTAAAAAAACTAGGTTAAAAATAAAAATTCATATATTTTTATTACAATAACGATTTAATGTATGGAGTTTGATATATAACAATTTATCCTTATAGTTTTAACTACATGAAGTTTTTTCATTTTAATATGTAACAATGGGAGTTTACTGTATATCGCTAAATTCCTATCATACAAAACATTATTAAGATTTAATGAAATTTAATATTTAAAGTCGAATAAAATTGTTATTTAATAAAAAATAATATTTTTGTCTAAAATTTTGAAAGTAAAACCTATTAAATGATTTTTAAATGATGAAATTACGAACTTTGTCACAAAATTATATATTAATCATATAATTTTGAAGTTAGATTTTGGTTGTTTAATGGCTTTATTGAACTATAAAGAATAATAATTATAGTTTATATAAGTTTTTCAATGAAATTTATAATTTAATACTTTTAAAATAAATAAAAGAACCTTTTCGATGCAAATTAAAAATCTTGAAAATGTAATTGAATGTTAATTAATTAATATTGACGCGTGTGTTCTCCATCGGAAAGGGACTGAAAAGAACATGTGATTGGAGGGTGAAAACGCGCGTGAAACATGAAGCGCGTGTTACGAATAAAAACGCACCCACGTAACAGACTTTTGAAGAGCGAGAAATAGAAATTGAAAGAAACTCGGGAACTGAGCTCACAACCAGCTGAAGAAGAAGAAGAAGAAGAAGAAGACGAAGAAGAAGACGAAGAAGAAGAACCAGTGCTTTTTTTGGCACTTCCTCTTCAATCTTAGGTTCAAGAGGAAAAAATACCAGGTTTCTCTCATTTCAAGCGGAATAGCAGAGGCAGACTTCCATTTTCGAGTAAGATTTTAAGAACACTCTGTTTTGTCCCACATTTCGCTTCGTCAAATGCTGTCGAGCAAGAAGAATGCTGGTTTTTCCTTTATTTTATACTCTCTTGGTTTTCTGTTCTAGTTGCTGAAAGATCTGAGTTCGCTTGGCGTTGCATCCGAGTATTGCTTAATATTGTGTATTTTTGGATGTTATCATCGTGTTTTTCGGATAGGTTTGCTTTTGATGACGCAAAGCTGTTTGAAGATTTGCTTGTTTTTTCCTGGAAGCCTATTATTCCTCGCTGGCAAGTTTGATGTTGTGTTTCTGCTTCTTATCTTTTTGTATGTTGAATGCTTTATATTCTCAGATCTGTGAGTTCAATGCGTTTGAAGCTTCAGAGCTCTTTTTTCGTTTGAATTTTCAGTTTGTTTACCCAACTAGGAGACTCTGAAAGCACTTCTTCACCATTCTCCATTAATGTTTTATTCAATCTACTTTTTAGGATCCACTGTTGAGTACATTGCTTTAGAGTTTGTTTAACTTTATGCGAAATGACATTTACTGAAAGAGAAATACTGCTTTTCTCAAAATCGAATACATATCCTAAAGTGAGTATGTGTTTTTCCATTTCTGAGTGATTCTGGAAATTACATACTCAAAGTACTGATAATCTTCCTCTGAAGAACTGTGCGAAATACACTTCATAAAATACAGTAATTTCATGTCATAATTCTTTTGAATGAATTTCAGGGGTCCATTTGGTCACTGTAGGGCAAAAAGGAGGAGCGAAAGGGAGAAAGTAAAGGGTAAAAAGTCTGAAATATGTTTTGTAGCATAATGATAAATATATGCTTTTCTTTCTTGCAGTTTTTCATTTACTTTATTATTTGAAAAAAGGTTGAAGTAAAATTATGCTATGGTTTGGCTTTTGTTGGTTGTTGTGGGGTTAGATTTTTGGGGTTTCTTTGAAGGGATTGTATTGTGTGTTGTCTTTTTTTGTTAAGTTTGGTACTGATGATTTTTGTACAAACATATATTGTCCTCCATTTTCTGTTTATTTCTCAGTCAAGATTCTCTCTGCTGTTTCAGGTACTGTGGGTCAGACGACTCTAGAACTCAATTATTTTATTACCTGCTTGATTATTTTTCTAAAGGAAACACACAAGCATGCAGACCCCAAAAGCAAAGTAAGATTATCTTTAGTTTTTGAATTGCTTAGCTGCTTGCTTTTGTCAGCTTAATCAAACGGTTTTCTTTTGTTCATCTTTTGGCTCCCCACAAACCAGAGCAGAACTCCCCACTTTCATTCTTGTGCTCTGTTTGTTTCTTACTGTAATCTTGTTATGTATGTTTTTTTTTCAAGATCCAACCTGGTCCAAGAACAAAAATGTAGTAGGGTCAGGTGGATGTCTTGTAAGAAGGGACGAGTTACGTGCAAACAGAAATGCATATATATAAATTGTTCAAGAGGCAATCATCTTAGACTCTCTGCTTGTATGTAGCTACGCCAAATTGTCAATGTACTGGCTGATATTATTATTATTATTATTATTTTTTTTTTGGGTTAGATGGTAATTCTCAGTTTTGATTTTTCAAGTTGGTGATTGCAAAAAGAGGGAGAGGGTAAAGAAGAAGATGAATAAGACTAGTAGAACATAGATACAGTAATTTAGTATATACTAAACGTGTTTGAAAGCATATGATTTTTAGAATTGTTCTTTTCATTGCTGGAAATGCAAATGGGAATATGGAATGTAGTTGATATGGTAGTTTGTATGCATCATCATAGTTTTGAGGAGGGAATTGTTGAACCTTATGAGTGTGAATGATTTTCCTAATCTGTTTGAACCCCATTTTATAGAACCCTTTTTTTGTACCTTTTTTTAAAACTTAACTTGTTCTTAAAATTCAGGTAAAAAGTAACAAAACAATAAAATTTATTGGTAGAAATCAGAAAGTTATCGAAGGAGCTTAAAGAGTTGAACTAATATTATGGCTAGATCTTACAGTTGCTTGAATTGGATTGCAGAGCTAGCTCCTCAGAGGTAACTCAAAGAAAATCTCCCAGAACACCCAGAACCGCTCGTCAACTTAAAACTCCAGCCACAGATCCTGATTCCGTTTCCCCTTCTCCACTTCCTGCTAGTAAGACACCTAAAGAAAGAAGTCCAAGGGTAGTGACTGACCGCAAGTCACCACGATGTCTGGCCGCTGAGGTACTTGTTTTACATTTTACGACTAACTATATAGAGATTCACATCAGTTATGTTAAAAGTTTTGTCTTAAAACTTTTATTTTCAATGTCTGCCCGCAACTCTATATTTTCAATTGAGTGACTATTAAGCCTATGAAATTAAAAAAATATTGAAAAAGTCGAGATCTATTGGATACCAAACGAAAATCTAGTAACTTATTGGATGCAATTGAAAGTATAAGGACATGTTATACATTTTTTTTATAAGTTCATGAATCTTCTTAAAATAGAAAGGGAGAGATTAAATTTTAATTTTGAGTTGGTCAATATTGGTAACATTTTTTTCATTTTAGAGTAAAGGGCCGAGCAAAGTGGTTGAATTGGAATCACGATTTTCTCAACTCCAGGAGGAGCTGAAGAAAACAAATGAGCAATTGAGTGCATCTGAATCACACAAAAAGCAAGCCCAACGGGAAGCAGAAGAAGCAAAGAAACAATTATTAGACATGTCTGCAAAGCTGGAAGAATCCCAACAGCAAGTGCTTGATCTCTCAGCTTCTGAGGAAGATCGTGTTCAAGAATTGCACAAACTTTCTCAAGATCGAGATCGAGCATGGGAATCCGAGCTCGAAGCTGTTCAGAAGCAGCACACAATGGATGCTGCTGCATTGGCCTCCGCCATGAATGAAGTTCAGAGGCTCAAGGTCCAGCTGAACATGGTGTCTGAATCCGATGAAACCCGAAGTAAGATCGCCGAGTCTGCACAAGTTGAGATGGATTATCTAAGAACACAGCTCTCAGAGACTCTCTCCCTTGTTGAAAAACTGAAAAACGAGCTTAGTTACTGCAGAGAATCTGAAGCTCAAGCCCTCAACATAGCAAGGAAAAACCAAAATCAATTCGAAACAGCTAAAGCTGCTGTGGAAAAGCTTCAATCAGATGAAATCAAAGCCGTTGAAGCCTACAACTCTTTGTCATTGGAATTGGAGCAATCAAAAGCTCATATTCAATTATTGGAGGGTCATATCAGCAAGACTAAAAAAGGCTTAGATTCAATCACGGGCAGTAAGAATGAAATCAATGACATTAAAACTGAGCTTGCCGCTATGAGATTGGAAGCAGATAAATCAAAATCTGCATTAAGTGCAGCTGAGACAAGGTTTGAAGAGGAATCTGTTCGTACAGCAATGCAAATTAGAATTGCTCATGAACTTGTGGAACAAGTGAAGGTAGAGTCATGTCAGAAAGAGGAAGAATTGGATGCAGAACTCAAGGAAGCCAGAAAAGACATTGAACAATTGAGAGAAGACCTTAAGGAAAAAGAAACACAATTGTGCAGTGTCGTGGAGGTAGACAAGGACTCTGAACTAGCAATGGAGCTAAAGAAGCTGGAGGCCGACATGGCAGAGTTAAAGACCAAACTTTTGGATAAGGAGACAGAATTGCAAAGTACATCCGAGGAAAACAATGCACTTAAAAACAAGATCCAAAAGATAGAAATGGAAATGAATAGAATCAACGATGAAGCAGTCACTTTGGCAGAAACAACCAAAGCTGCAGAGCAAGAGGCAGATAAAAATGGCCAAAGAGCGGCACGAGCCGCGGAGCAGCTGGATGCTGCACAGGCTGCGAATGCCGAAATGGAGGCTGAGCTAAGGAGGCTAAAGGTGCAAACAGACCAGTGGAGGAAAGCAGCTGAGGCTGCAGCTGCTATACTGTCAACCGGCAACAATGGGAAGCTTGTTGATAGAATAGTTTCATTGGAGAACAATTATCCTTTAGGCTCGCCGTACTCGGAAGATCTTGACGACGAGTCGCCGAAGAAGAAGAATGGAAATGTGTTGAAGAAGATAGGAGTTTTGTGGAGAAAAAACCATAAGTAAAGTACTGAAGATTCTTGTATGAATGTGTGTTAGTTTAGTAGGATGTTTTATGGTCTCCTCTGTTCTGTTTTTTACTTTCCCATTGCCTTTTGGTTTGTTTTATGTTTGAAGACTCTGTTCTGGGCACTCTCTATCTATGTATGCAGAGGCTAGAATTGGGCAATGCCCCACTTTACTTTTCAATATCTTTTTTCTTTGCATCTTTTGCAGTGCACATGGAAAATATGAATATTTAAATTACCAATAATACATTTTTATTAATTTAGCTTAAATTGTAACTTATATAATTTATATTTAAAAATTAAAATTAAATGTAATTCATAATATAATATACATAAAAAAGGAAATAACCAAGATTTTACAGGTTTTTTTCTTTTGATTTAATTATTAAAATGTATAATTATTTTCAAACTCACTTTAAATTTTGATAGCATTTTTTTCATGTATATTTAAGACTAAAATAATGAAATATGAAATATATATTTAAGACTAAAAGGGGCAATTTCGTATAAATACGATCATATAAAGGGTAATTATGTAAAAAGACAGTTCAAACTCGCTATTGTTTGGGCTCAGACAAAATTTCATTGGTGGGGGCCCAAATTGTTTAATGGGCTGAAGTTGCAACTATCGGCCCGAACCATTTGCTCCATATATTATAGTTCATTCGTGCACGCGTTTCTTCTTGAAGCCTAGGGTTTTGGTGCGCAGCTCTTCCATCTTCAACTTCCGAAACACTCGCCGAAGTCGAAGAACCCGTTCTTTCTGCAAACATGGGGTAAGATTGTTCGCTTTGAGAGGTTTTTGAAACAATGCGTTGAAAATAATCTGAGATAACGAAAAAACGATTCCGTGAAGAGATGTTTGGTTTGTTGATTGAGTTTTGTGATGCCTATATGATTTGGATCGGTTTTGAAATGGTTTATTTGCTTCACCATCTCTTACTTTTGCTGCGAAAATTCGCTTTATTATAGAGTTTGGAACTTAGTAGTGATTTTTGTTCCAATGAGTTGGATTTTCTTTTGTGGAGTTTTCAACTACCTTGTATGTTTGTTGTCGAAGGAGTGAATGATTATGAAGACGTTTTCTGCTTTTAGTTTGAACAAACACTTGTTGGAGTTCTTCATCTGATTTGAAATTCAGTTGATTTTTGTAATGTCATCGAATTTGAATGAGCAAGCACGAGTTTAGAATTATGAACTCGCGAGAAATACTTATAGCACTTTGGATAATTCCAGGCGAATATCAGGTTGTGATTTTTGTACCTGGTTTTGATTGATTGGTATTTTTCTGACAATCTTACCCAACAGGAAGACTCGCGGTATGGGAGCGGGACGCAAGCTGAAGTCCCACCGTAGAAGGCAAAGGTGGGCTGACAAAGCCTATAAGAAGTCTCACCTTGGCAATGAATGGAAGAAGCCATTTGCCGGGTCTTCTCATGCGAAAGGCATTGTTTTGGAAAAGATGTAAGACATCAAACGTACTGTTTACTTGAGAAATAATATGTTTAATGTCATGGCTAGCAATATGTTCCACTATCTCGATTGTTCTTTATAATTCCGTTTATTAGTTTGCATTGTGTGATTTTGTCATTATGGATTCTATACAACCAGAAAAGTGACAGTCACTTGGTTTTATTGTTGGTCGACTGATTTTAGTATTGGTAACTTCAGACTGTATTGAGATCTTAAATTTAGTAACCTAATGGATAATTTTATGCAGGTTCTCTCTGATGTAAACTGCTTTTGAATAAGTTTTTAATTTTATTTCGCTATGTTAATGTTTGTTATCTAAATGAGCAATGCTATTCTGATCACAGAGGTATTGAAGCTAAGCA
Source organism: Cucurbita maxima (assembly GCF_002738345.1). Taxonomy (NCBI): domain Eukaryota; kingdom Viridiplantae; phylum Streptophyta; class Magnoliopsida; order Cucurbitales; family Cucurbitaceae; genus Cucurbita; species Cucurbita maxima. Next base: position 3,539,818 of record NW_019272041.1, read on the forward strand.
GCCTAACTCTGCCATTAGAAAATGTGCCAGAGTCCAACTCATCAAAAATGGAAAGAAGATTGCTGCCTTTGTACCCAATGATGGTTGCCTCAATTACATCGAGGAAAATGTAAGTCTGATCTTATGCTTCTGCCCCCTTCCAGTATAAGAAAAAATTCGAAAAAGAAAGACCCAATGAGATGAAAAGAGCTTAAAACTGATATCGAAACTGTGATTGCAGGACGAAGTGTTGATTGCTGGATTCGGTCGTAAAGGACATGCCGTCGGAGATATTCCCGGTGTTCGATTCAAGGTCGTGAAGGTCTCTGGTGTTTCTCTACTCGCCCTTTTCAAGGAGAAGAAGGAGAAGCCAAGGTCTTAAATTTGTTTGGCAGAGCTTGTTTGTTATCTTCTTACAGTTTTCTATGGATAATTTTAGAGTATTTTCAGATATTGATTATTGGATGTTTTGGACTATGATGTAGTTATTGCTCTCCTTTTGCACTCTTTTTGGCATTTTTGAATTACAACCGTTTGATCTTACTACCAAACTATAGCTATGTTGAGTTCTTGATTGGTTGGTGTTCATGTTAGCCAGGAATTATATTTGTTCTTTATATGAAAACTTTGATTAATTTATTTTCAAAATCATTTGCAGTTCAGTTTTAGTATATTTTTAGATCTTAACAATTAAATTTGATTATAGAATTAAATAAAATTATAATAAATATGTTTTTATACAATTTTTTTTTTCATTTTTGGAAACTCTTCTAAATTTAGCTGAAAATTAGTTATATTCACACTTGCAAATTTCATTGAATTGACTTTTTTATTTTTTATTTTTTATGAAATTGTTACAATTATTAACTCTTAAACACTTTAAAATGATCCAATTTCTCCTACGTTAGGAATTGTTGCTATCAAATACTCAATTTATAATTGTTACAATTAAATTATGTTTTCTAAATCCACAAAAATTCAAAATTACAATAGTAACCATTAAATAAAAAGGAAATTAATCTTTTATATAAAAAAAATATAAGGATTTAAATTGTTTACCTTTTAGATTATAATTTAATTGAAACAATACGTAGTTTACTAAATTTAATAACTTAATTTCAATGAATTGTGGAAAATTTTATTAGTGCGCCGTGTTTTTTCTTTTTTAATTTCCTAATTTTAAACCGCCACTTCCACCAATTTCAAACAAACAAATACAAATACAAGAAAGATCAGAACCCCCTTTTCCCTCCCCTAAACCTCCCGCCCCTCTCTCTCCGCCTTCGATTTTTCAAATCATTCAATCCTAGTCGGACAGTTCCTCACCTCTTCCGTGTTTCTTCCAGATCTGTCTCATGGACGCCGTATATACTGATCACGATCGCCGTTTTAGCCGTCTCAGCCTCATCGATTTCGCTTCCGAGGACGATTTGCTAATCTCTTCTCCTTCCTGCGACTTCCATGACGCCAATTCTTTAGGTCCGCTCCGGCCGTTCTCATTTCAGTCTCGTTCTGTTTCATTGTGTTGTGAATCTTACTTTTACTGATGATTTTATCCTTTTCCCGCTTGTTCTATGTATTGAGCTGCTCGTGTTCGATTTCTGTTCTGTGGTTTTTTTTTCTTTCTCGGATGTTTCATTTTCTTTTCGTTTTTTCAACTCAATTGGCAGCAGTCGCTTTCACTTTTTTCTTTGGTTTAAAATTAACCCTGTTGTTCATGTGTGGAAGCTTTGTGTTGTTTTTCTAGTTTTGATGTTACATAATGTTTGAGAATCTTGAAGTTTTGATGATTGTATTCGACTTCGGTTTTGTGTAGGCTTTGCAAAGGAGGATGAGGAACAGGACAATTTTGAACGATTAGAGACTGTGGATTCTAACAGAATAGAAGAAAGAACAGATGGCTTCGAACAGAGAGAGGATGAACCTCAATTACTCCCATCTTCGGAACCGGAAAGGATCGAAAGAAATGGGAAATATAACTTGCGTAAGAGTTTAGCATGGGATAGTGCTTTCTTAACTGGTGCAGGTATTCTTTTATTTGCATTTGGAATGTGACATTAGTTTTGTCCCAGTATTCCTCTTACATATATAACTCCTTGTATTTCAGGGTTTTTGGATCCTGAAGAGTTAACTAGCATGATTGCACCAGTGGGCAGGAATGAAAAACGTGTATTACCCATAATTCCAGAAGATGTTCTAAAATCTTCAGATTCCATTTCTACATTGGGAAGTGAAATTATGCCATTGGAAAGCATTGAGGGCAATTTATTCGAAGATGTTAGGGCTTCAATTCAGAAATCTAGTAGAACGATTGGTAAATCTAACTCGAGGATTAAAGTTGAATCCGGGCGACAGGGAGCACTAAAACTGCCTTGTGAGTAACTTTGTACACAAAAAATTTGGTTTAATGAAAAACAATAATTGAGAGTTTTATCTAGATACAATGAGAAGCCCATTCTCAATAACCCAACTTCAGGGAACGGTACTTGAGTTTTGATATGGTTACTGCTCTAAGAACCACTTTTTCTTATTAAAACATGAGCTGCTTGCGTCCTATATCAAATTGCCACCTTCTATGTATTAGATGGAAAGATTCATGCGGACCAGATTACAGAACATAAATATTTTCACTTCTTTATATTTTCCTCGACTATTTTGCGATAGCTAAGAGATTTTTCACCTTCCCTCCCCAATGACAATTCACATCTGTGTTTTGTTTTGTTCGTTTCGACCTTTTCTTTTCTTTTCTTTTTGCTCCATGCTAATCTGCCTGTTGCAACTTTCGAGTAATTATTCATTAATTCTGCAGGAGATATTTCGTTGTGGGTTTAGCAATATTTATGAATCTTTTATAGTATCTTTTGTATCTCATCAGAACTGAATCTGACATTACTCATTATTTTCAGCTCCAGGACGGCTTGATCTTACTTCACAAAATAAGGCAAGTTAAATGAATTTTTCAATCCTTTTGGTGTTTCACAGCTATTTTTTCTTTGTTCCTTATCCTTTCAAAAGTAGTATTTTGATGCTTGGATTTTCATACACAGTTCCTTTGGGCCCTTGCCATTAGATATTTGTCTAGCATTTAACTGAAATTTTGGTTCACTGTTTCTCAGAAATGAAATCACACCTTATATAGGTGGTGTCTAAAACAGTCATCTGAAAATTCACTTAAGAGCTTAGAAATTTTTTATTTTCAGGGACCAAAAAAGATCTTTATTCTCAGCTTAAGGATTAGAATAGAACATTTGAAAGTATATATCAAAATAAAATAAATGTAGAAGTACAAAGGTCAAAATTAGATTTAAACCTTTTTTTACATGTTCGAACTATAATGTTCCAGTGTAACATGTCAGATAAAGGACGGGTCTGCGTCCAGTAAGCAAAGTGATGGGTTGCAAGGACCTGGGAGAACCCCTAAGCAGAATTCTTCACAACCACGCGAGGCACAGGTGAAGTATAAGCCTAAGTTTTTTTACAACTGATCTTATGTAATTCAAGTATCTCTTGGCTTCTGTGGCTATTAAACCAGAGCATGATTAGTTGAATCAACTGAGACACTGGCAATGTTATATCTAGCTGTTTTGACTGTTACATTATTATTCCAGTAGTCTGAAATTTATGTTAAAGTTCACAGTGTTCGTTAGCTTGTAGTGACTGGTGGCCAAGGAAGGCGAGTGTACAACACCTGACTATTCATTAGCATATGGCTGTCTAATAGCGATGTCATTTCTTGATCGTCCATTTTCTACTTATTTGCCCCACATATTTTTGCTGCTTCTGAAAAAGAAAATATTCCTACTTTTGAAGAAACTGAAGGCAATGGGCAAGCTTCCTTCAAACTCAACGTTGACCAAGAGGCCTTCACTTGCCGCCACTGTGAATGATAGTACTACGAGTGGTGCAGGATCTGCAGGTAACTAAAACTTGAATTTAGCTTAGCTAAATTTGTTCTTTGAACTGGGATGCTTGTATCTATCTATCCTGAATTTTCTCATGCGAATTGCAGATGGGCAGGATTCAGTTGGTCTTAGATCTACTACACACAAGCTTTCCCGACTTCCAACTGCCGGCACGAGAGAGCAAAAGACTTCCTCTGAAGTTTCTATAAGTTCATCTAACAAGGTCGGTAAATCTTCCTCCAAAGATGCAAGGATAAAAACAGATTGTAAGGCTTCACCTTCCTCTGGTAGCACCCAGAAAACACAATCGCGAGTTGCACCTAAGGTCAAGACTCGTATTGGGAATTCTCGTCTCCCTTCCTACTCGATATCTCAAAGTAAGCATTCTTCAGGAATATCATCTGCTAGCTCTAAAAGTGAGTGGTCGACAGAGTCGTCATCAAATTCCACTCATGAACTTCAATCTAATAGCTCAAGAGCCAGCCTTCACTCAATTTCGGGCAAAAGAATCTCCGTAGACAGCGATGTATCTCATGATGGAAGTAACCCTGCTGTTGGAACCCATACTCAAACTATTGGCTCAATAAAGCCTTCGGGCCTTCGATTGCCATCACCTAAAATCGGGTACTTTGATGGGGTAAGTTTTGTGTTTTATTGTGTCAAGTTTCTGAGACTACTTTTTTATTCTTTTCAAAACTTGGTTTGGTTTTTGAAAAGATACTTAAAATGTAAATAAACAGAACAAGGAAACTCATAAGTTGAAGCATTATTTGTAGACCCAATATTCAAAAAGCAATAACCAAATGATTATCAAAATGGGAAATACCATTTTATGTTTTTAATTTTTCAAAATTTTAGAATTGAATCTTTTTTTAATACGTTTTCATGACTGCATTTCACAGGGGAAAACTTCTATCATTAACTCTAATGTGTCTGTACCTGGTGGCACGACTAAGATTGGAGCTGGAAATGTCAGCGCAATTGGAGGCCAAAATAAGACCAAGCCTTCAAAGCTTCAACCTGTTACAGTCTTGCCAAAGAGCACAACTCGTGCTGTTAGTCAGCCTAATTTGAATTTGAAATCTCATAAAACCACTGCAACTAAGATGTCCAAAACGAATGAACTCGACCAAGAAGTCAAAGAGCCTGGTTGTGATGGATCAAATACTGATGCATAATTCAGATGTATGCGCGATTTCGATTGCTACGAGGGAGAAGATGAGCCTAGAAAATGAAGCAGGAAGTAATGCAAACGAAACGACATCAGCAAATACTGATGGAGAACTTAACGGATTACAAAATTTCGGGACCTGATGTTGATGGTATACTTCCATTTCAGAGGATCCTTGAATGTGGTAAGAGAATTTGTTCAAGAGGGTTCAATGTAATACCGTGGAAAGAATTCATTATGAAGCCAACTGTATGCTCTTGCAGAAGGTAAGTCGGAATCATGAATATGGTTTGGTATCAACTCCCCAAAAGAGTATAACTGTTCTAAAGTATTCTCGGCATGTGAATATTATCTGATAATGTTCAAAGGAAAGCTTCCCACCTTCTGAAAACTCAAAAGTATTCTCCTCTCACTGCTCATTTAACTTTGGTAACTGTTGTTCATTTAACTTCGGTAACTGTTGTTCATTTAACTTCGGTGACTGTTGTTGACAAAGAACTTATCATCTCTAACTGAGGATCTCTCTGTCTCAGCTGCGGCCTCAGATATGGATCAAGTAAGACCCATCTTGCCATCTAAGCAGACCGTTCTTAGAACAAACAGTTCTAATGTTGTGGCTTGTCCAGGTGTGTCCGTCTGGTCCAGTGTTTCCTGTTGATGTCCCAATTCTGGGGTTTCTGGTGGAATGTGAAGTTCTGTTGTGCTGCATTTGAGCATCCGATGTAATTACCAATTACATGGAGACGTTAAGTGATCTGAGTTGGTATTGTGTGTGTCGTCAACTGCTTGTGGGTTTTTGGAACAAGATTGGCCAGTGATTCGAGTTGGGATCATTGTATTCGTCATGCTTGTGAGCTTTGTGAACAAGATTGACCAGTGATTTGAGTTGGATATCATCGGGTTCTTAATGCTTCTGATAGCTTTGGGAACCAGAGTGACCAGTAATTTGAGTTGGTATCGTCATGTTTGTCGTGCTTGTGAGCTTGGGGAATAACAGTTTTGAAAGATTGAAGAGGTGTTTGGTTACGTTAGTTTCACACCATGCGGAACCCAAAAATGGTTGGTATGTTTGAACCTTGATAGTTCATGAATAGTACTGTAGATGTTCCTCTTTTAACCATTTTGCTGAACTAAACATCATTTCTTATTTCACAGAATGGTGTAATTGAATGATAATTTTGTAGTAGTTAATAAAAAATAAATATTACCATGCTTAGAATTGATGTATGAACGATTTTCAAATCGAACAAACCTGATTAGCCAGTAAAACTGAGTTGATTTGGGAACATATTAATTATAACACATTACCTTAAACAACAATCCATGATTCAGAAATACAACATTTAAGGTCCTACAATTAAAACCAAGAAAGCAGTACATGAGGGCATAATTTCACTCCAATATGCCCTTTTACATAATGAAAAAACTACCATGTACAGACTAATCCAAGTATCTCTACTAACAATACTCTGAAAAAAGTATCAGCCATGTCCTATTTGTTTGCAAGTTAAACTCTACCCAGTCAAATTATCGATATGAATTGAACAACAGACATCAGTTAAAAGTGAAAGTAGCACAGACCTGTTTAAAACCTGAATATTTAGGCAGCCAAGAAGCCCTTTGTTCTTAAGATTTCACTTCTTTTCTGCCTCTCCTTGTCAGACGTGATGAAACTTTGCTCGGAGCCAAGAACTTGAGTCGGTAACTAACATGGGTCGTTCCAAAAATGCTGTGTTTCCCAGAACTACTGAAAGCTGTTTCGGCATCCGAAGTTCGCTTGAAAATTACTTTGGCTTGTTTACTTTTCTTTATTACTTCCGTCTTTGACTCGTACAGAGGTCCATATTTTCTAAATATGTCGTTCAAACTTGTTTCAGAAGGAACAGAATCGAGGTCGGTAAAGGTTAAAATCAGAGCAGTGGGAGAGGGATCCTCCACACAAGTCTCTGAATCTGGTTCAACAAGTTCAGTAGGGATAACCGTTTCACTCAGAGTCTGAATGTGGCCTTCTTCAGTTTCGTTTTGATTCTCAAAAGTTACTTCATCTTCAGCAATGCCCTGGATTAACCTATCAGTCCAATAAGCGTCCTTAATAAATTCAGAATCAGATGTTTCTATAGGGGCTGAAACTTTTCTTCTTTTCCTTGTCTTTGTCGACTTATTTCCAGTCTTCACACCGGAAACTAGTTCCGAACTCCCCTGCGCTTCTGGACGTGTTAGGATCATGCAAACGAAAATTATAAATTCTGAGAAAAAAGTATCCAAAAAGCCAAATCCTTTAATGGGTTTATACCAGCCAAAAAAAGAACTGCTATAGAACCCTTTAATAGGATTATCTGAAAACAAGAGCTGTTGAGTGTGGTACCTTACGCTTTCTGCCTCGTCTCGTCTTGGAAACAGATTTTTGAGATAATCCATCATCGTGCTTCAGTATTGGATTCAACTCATTCAATTTGTAAGCAACCTTTTGTATGCGATCTCCAACTCTAAAACTTTGATTAGTCTTCCCAGATTCAACATTTGTTATTGGACTGTTGATAGCAGTGTTGTTACAACTTACTACCTCATCTTTTGTACTTGAAACAGGAAAATTCAATTCATTGTCAGCATCCTCTTTAGATCCCAGTTCTTTCTTCCCGCTACGACGGGGCTTCTTGGACGTCGAATTAGAACCCTTTTTACTAGAGTCTTTTAAATCCTCAGATTTACGCTTGCACTTTCCACCTGAAATGTCTTGAATTTTCAAACTTCCTTTCCTGCTTTTGGCCACTTCATCATCTTTAATGTCTATAGCTATATCCACCATCGAGTCACTTTGGTCATCGTTTTTCACATCCAAAATGTGATCAGTATCGTTGAACGCTGCACTGTGTTTATCGTACTTGGACAGTTCAGAGTAGACCTTCCACCGACTCAATGCCATCAACTGGGCCTCGGCACGAACCACCTCTAACTTGTCAGCTTCAGCATAAGGTGACATGGCTACTTCCTTAACAAAGTTAATAAGCTTCATTGGATCAAAAGATGATGCAGTAAGAGAGATGTCCCCGCCAACTCTTTTACTCAACTTCTTGCGGATTCCTCCGTTAGCGAGCGTTTGAGTTTGAAGTTTGGAATATAATTCTTCTGAAAGACAAGGGCAGGCAAGGCTAAACTCAACTCGCCTGGAGAACTCTTCCAGAGCACAATCAATTGCGTCGTGAAAACTTCCTGAATTGCTTTGCTTCTGCAACTCCGAAAAATATTCTGAAAACGGTTTTATCATCACTGCTTCTTTCCATGCAAATGTATGATCCCCAAAAAATGCTACCAGATATTTGCCTGTTTTGAAATATTTCATGGCTTTTTTTGATGAAGCTGCTGGATCACATATCTGCCCAGGCCACCAGGGATGGCTCGGTACTCTGCTCCATACTAGATCGTGTACATTGAACTTCACAACTGTGTCTTCACTGTCGTCATCAGACATGTCATCTTCATCCATGCTAACATGTGGGTCCACTTCAACAACAATGTCAAACAACTTTGACTCATCTATATCTGTTGAAGGCCCTGTCTTCGGAATATGACTGCCAGTGGCTGGATTTTCAATTGTCTGTCCACCATCAACTTTCCCACTCTGATTTTCTGAGTAGTTCGATGTTGGCACGGTTCTATCCTCAGTGGCTAATTCAGGTGGTACTTCATTGCTCTGTATCATATTTTCAGCCTTTTGATCAAGCTTGTTAATTGACTGTATTCTATCCTCAGCACTTTTAGGAGAACCAGATGCCGAATTATCATGAAGAGAACCCGAACCATCGACATCCTTGTGGTGAAATGGACCCTCAGGATTCGTGTTTACGCGTTCATCAACACAACCCTTATGGTCAAGTACACTGTGGGATTCATCTTGCATTGTGCTAACCCCTTCTTCCTGGCTTTCAACATTATACTCAATACCAACAGAAATTATTGATTCATCCCCAGCCGTAGCATTGTCGTAGGCTCCACCTTCTGTAGACTCATTCAATGATGCAAGTCCCTCTCCAACCTGGCTTTTTGCTTCACAACAAGCTAAAGCGTCACTTGGTGAAGCATTTAGTGTCCCATCAGCATTCACCACCTCGTTGTCGTCAACAATTATCTCATCCCTACACAAAGCTTCAACTTTCTCTGAGATATGTTTCCTCTTGCTAGATTCCATTTCCAACTCTGATAAATCATTTATTGCCATAGACGATGCTTCACCCTTCCTTGCGGGAGGGTCCATTTCCGTTCCCTTGACATCATCTATAGATTTTCCCTGCAAAAATTCAACATCGACTGCTTCATTTCCCACATTTCCGTCGGTTTCGCCTTTATCCAACCCACAAAGCCCTTCTCCAAAGCTGCTGGTGTCTTGATCTTGAACGGCCTCATCCTCTCCCGTCTCTCCCGACCGATTTTCACCATTGCTTTGCTCGTTTACGGAAACGGTAACAGGATGCGAAAGATTAATCCCATGAGCTTCAAATTCTCGAGCTCCCAGATCAACTTCAGAGTTGAGGTCGATTTGTTCACCGTTCCCCGACATCAAAACAGACTCAAAACCAAAAATTCTAAACCCTAATAATGACAAAACGTTGTTAAATTCAAATCATACAGTTGAGTCAAAACAATGAAATGGTACCTCGAATTTCTTCCCCCTTTCTCCCTTCTAGTTATAACAGCTTGATTTTCTTCGACTCGCAGATCGTCTTCCTTACTGAAGCTGGACCATAGAGTGAAATAAAGAAGCCTTCTCCATGGAACTGGTGTGCGAACTCGAACATCGAACCTTGAATCTGGTCTGCTTCGAGGTACAAAGGTAATCCGACTGGGCTCAATACTTGGAAAACGAGAAACTCTGCCTTTTTTGGGCCTAATATGGACCAACCAATTGGCACATAAACCTACTGGGCCTGATACACGTCCAAGTGAAGCGGGGCCTTTTTTGGGCCTAATATGGACCATCATGAGCCTTGTCATTTTATCATATGAAACTGGGCCTTTTATGGGCCCAAAATGACCATCATGGGCTATAGCATGGATAAGCCCACACTTTCCCGTCAATTTTAGACCCAATTCGGAATTTCCCATGCGAGTCAGAAGGCTTAACTCTAAAAAATAAACCAACATGGGCCAAACACATGGCCCACGTAAAACTGGGGCTTTGGTGTGAGCCTAACATGGTCAAGTAGTTAAACCAACATGGGCCGTAAAACTGGGCCTTTTGCTTTAACATGGACTAATATGGGCCTAACATTGGGCCCGTAAACTGGTCCATTTACTTTGGACACTAGCCCATGAAGTGGGTCGGCGGTCCGGTTCAGCCCGCCTTAGACTAAACCGCTGCGTCTCTCTCCCGCCAAAATTGGAAGAACGCTTTGTTGTGATGGAAAATGTCCGGAGATCATACCGAGCGAAGATAGGCATGGAGCAAGCGTTTTCAGACTTCGACATAGCTGGAGACATCTTTGATTTGTACTTCCCTCATACTGTCTTCACTGTCGAAAATGAATGGCTTAAGCTCATTTCTCAGCTTATTTTCTTCTTTTCTTCTCCGGCAGGTCGGCATCTTGCTTCACAGGTAACTTCATCTCTCATTCAGATTGATTTTTCCTTTTTTTTTGGTTTTACATGGGATTAATTGAAGAAATTATGTGGCGCGGGGTTTCGATTGTTCGTGATATGTTCTTGCATCAAGAATTGGATGTAGGTAGTTCCTGCAAGGTCACTTCCAGCTTGCGATTTGTGGTTGATTTTGCAACATCGGTTTCCTATTGAATCTCAAGCCTGTATCATGGACAATGGATATCTCATTAGGTTTTTCTTATACACTATAATATTGACTAGAAATGCCTCGTTTCTAGGTTGGATGTAATGCGAAAACATTTAAATCTGTTGGTTTGCAAAAGTAGCCGACGAAGTCCTCTCCATGTCCTTTTCACTTGTTCCTAGAATCGCGTGAAGGAGGGAGCTGACCTTCAATTATTTTGACAGGCTATTGATGATGGTCGTGGCATCTTTATTTTGTCAATTGACTTTCAACAGTTCCGAAAGATTTGCGATGAACATGAATTATACCTAATGTTAGAGAAAGATCCTAAAGTTGCTCTCAAATGTATGAGTGCTGCACTTCACCAGGTAAAAACGAATTATTACAAGAATTTCGTTCTCCATTTGTCTGCTATAAAATACTTTCAGGGTTTCAGCTTAGAATGGTTAGCTGGCCTTTAAAGCAGGTAATGAGGACCAAATGGGCGCACAATTTAGAAGTTGTCGCAAAAATTCTAGTCCGGTTGCACAACTATTCAGAATCCATGCTTGCTTTGAAGAACTTGAAGGCAGCATATATTGGTACTTGGTAGCTTCTTACATATTTATTAATGAGTCTGAAGTTTTACCGTTAAGTTCTTAAGGAACTGATGTAGGCTATATTACTTTGGAACAACGCAGACAAGCTTGTATCAGTGCGTGGTACTGTTGTTAAAGTTAGCACTGTTAAGCCTTTGGTGGTGCAAATGAGCTTTGATTGTGCTAAATGTAAAAGCAATATCACACGCATCTTTCCTGATGGTAAGTTTTCACCTCCATCGTTTTGTGAGCTGGATGGGTGCAAAAGCAAAACATTTATTCCCATTCGATCTACAGCTGAAGCAATTGACTTCCAGAAAATACGGTAACACTTCTAAAAGCTGAAAGTAATCTCAATTTACAGTTAGTTTTACTGCCTACTCATTGGCAAAATCTATTCATTAGACGTTTTTCTTATGTGCATTACATGAGGTACATAATTTTTCCTACTACGGTGAATATTAGATATGATTTTTTAATCTTTCCAGGTTGCAAGAACTCACTAAATCTGATGACCATGAAGAAGGAAGGGTGCCTCGAACTGTAGAATGTGAACTGACTGAAGATCTTGTTGACGCATGCATCCCTGGAGATGTTGTCACTGTTACTGGAATCATAAAAGTAATTAACAATTACATGGATATTGGAGGAGGTACCAGATTTCTTCCAAGCTGTGTAGTTAACTTCTAATGTTTCCCATGAGTGGTAATTTGGTCCATAGGTCGTGTTTAAACATCTCTTGCTTGCAGGTACACACATCAACATCTTAATCATTAGGTATTTCATTATATAAGCAGAAAATAAATTTTGATTAGTATTTTTGTTTCGTTCAACAGTTGAATGCTGTTGGGTAATGCTTGTTCTTAATCGATTTTTCTTCTCTAACAGGGAGACCTTATTACTGCTATACATTAGCAATTCCATAATTTTGTCGTCATAAAACAATTTCAATGATTTACATCACACATCAACACCAGAGCAAAAATGAAATAAAATAATTAAAAAAACCACTCACTAACAAGTAGTTTGATGCATCAATTACGAGGCTAAAAATAGTACTTATTTACTGCGTTATAAAACAGGTGCTTATGTTGTGGATTTCTGATACCCATTCTTTACTAGTACATATCAAAGCAACTTTTCATGTATTTTCAGGAAAATCGAAGGGCAAAAGTCAAGGATTGTACTATTTGTATCTGGAGGCTGTTTCAATAAAAAATTCCAAGTCACAATCTTCACCTGAGGAGATGCAAGATTCTAACTCTAATGCAAGAGCAACGGAGTTGCTTGACTTATTCTCATTCTCCCCAAGAGATTTGGAATTTATTGTGAAATTCTCTGGGGAATATGGTTCCGATGTTTTCCGTCAAATACTTCAATCTATATGTCCATCCATCTATGGACATGAACTTGTTAAAGGTAACATTTTATACAAATTCAGATTTGCTGGTTCCCTCCATTTTCTTTGGCTGACATATTTTGTGGGTTGACTTGAAATCTGAAAAGCTGGAATAACACTAGCTCTATTCGGTGGTGTTCGAAAGCATTCAAAAGACCAGAATAAAGTTCCTGTTAGAGGGGATATTCATGTCATAGTTGTTGGTATACTTCTATGTCCATATCCTTTGCATCTCACTTCTAGAAAAGAGTGCTTTGTGAATCAATGAACAGACTTTATGGATAACTTTTCGGTGTTAATTTCGTAGGTGATCCTGGACTTGGCAAAAGTCAAATACTGCAAGCAGCTGCAGCTATTTCTCCACGTGGAATTTATGTTTGTGGTAATGCAACAACCAAGGCGGGCCTAACTGTAGCTGTTGTGAGGGATTCCATGACAAATGACTATGCTTTTGAGGCTGGTATGTCTTTTGTTGAACATTACGACGTCATTTCCCATGTTTTAAAATTGAGGATTTTCATATTGTAATGGTAGTGATTTGGTTTTTATCATGGAAACAAAATATTGTGGGCACTTGATGATTTTATTCCTTGACTGCCAAGTATTAAATTAATCCTTACATTGGGAATTGGGAAATTCTTATTATACGCTAGTTTTGACATAGCTCAAATCTTTCAAGGGCTTATTGCATACATAGATTTCACAAGTAGATGACAGTGAACTTTTAATGGTTTACAATAACAGAGTTCCGCTGATTGAAGAGAATTCTACTTGAATGCTCATCTTATGCTTTAAAACTCCTCTTAGCCGATACTTTTCAGTTTCAGAAAGTAGTAATAAAGAAAATCCTGGCTACCTTCTATCCCACCGTTTTTTCCGATCTTCTTGATTATATGACTAGAGAGGACCTGATATTCCTACTAAATTTCCATAGAAAACATCGCAATCTTAAGGAAACATGACAAATGTTTCATGAATTTGGAATCTTATTATAATAGCCAACAAAGGGGGGAAAAAAGTAACTTGGTTAAAATACCATTTTGGTCAGGTTCACTGGGCTTCATTTTATTTTGGTCGTTATACTTGTTCAAATCTAGTCAAAGCTTAAAAAGAGCTCCTATTGTTAATCCTAAGTTAGTTTTTCTCCTCAAAATTGATTCATAATAATAATAACTTTCATGCAAGAAAAAACAGGGTGAACATATTTTCAAAATTTGTAGAGGAAAGATTAAACAAACTAATTATTTTTCAAAAAAGCTAACAATAAAACTAACTAAAGGGTTGAATTTGAAGTTTTATTAAAAGTAAAGTGACTAAATTACATGAAATAAATGTTAGAGATTGTTGGAGTCCCATGTTGGGTAATTAAAGGGAAATTAAAGGGAAATTAAAGGGAAGATCATGAATATATAAGTGAGGGTCACTATCTCCATTGATACGAGGCTTTTTGGGGAAACCAAAAGTAAAATCATGAGAGCTATTGCTCAAAGTAAACATTATCATATCATCATGGAGGTCCGGGAACATCTTCATGAATTCGAGATGCTTGGAACTTAAGCATCCAAGTTTTTGTGATTTCACACCAGGCTAACCTGCCATCTCTTCTTGAACTTCTGTGTTCATAATCTGGGTCTAATGGTGCTTAAATGCTTCTTAGTTGCAAGCGCATCATAGTAAATATATTGTTTTCTCCTCTAGCAATGTAGTCTACTTTTTCCACAGGGGCTATGGTACTTGCAGATGGTGGATTATGCTGTATAGATGAGTTTGATAAAATGTCTGCAGAACATCAGGTTTTTGAGCCAATGCCTAAATTCCTATTGAACTCTTACTTTTCATTGTCCATGGCTAGATTTTCTTACATTTGATTATTGCAGGCCCTATTGGAAGCCATGGAACAACAATGTGTATCGATTGCAAAAGCTGGCTTGGTAGCAAGTCTATCAGCACGTACTTCTGTTTTAGCTGCAGCTAACCCTGTTGGCGGTCATTACAAGTAAATTCCGTTCAGAAATGTATTTGTTTCAGTCATTTGCTTTCCTGACTGACTATTCGATTTTGTGACCGATAGAACATCTATATGTTTTGAGTCTTTCTTATAATCCTTCCTCTTCAAAATATCAAGTTGAACGTTTTCCAGTTTTCTATTTATAGAGAATATTGTTCTTATTCCTGAGGAAAATCTCTATACATTATTTTATATCAAAGAACCCATATTTAAAATTTTCCAGCCTACTCCAACTGAATAACGATGGGAACATGTTCTTTTATACTGGTGATATGTATTAATTCTTAAAATAAAACTTGCAGCCGGGCAAAAACTGTGAATGAAAACTTGAAGATGAGAGCTGCTCTTCTCTCGAGATTTGATTTAGTTTTCATATTGCTGGATAAACCTGACGAATTTCTGGATAAGAGAGTCTCAGAGCACATCATGTCGGTAAGTTAATTTCGGTTGCTTCTTTTTCTTATGCTAAGTGATCTCTCGAATTACTCTGACGAATTTAATTGGAACTTAGAACCATTGAAACCATACTCTTCGGAAGCTCTATGAGAAGATGAAAGAACATTCCAATAATGAAGTTTATCTTCACAGTTAGATTGACATAAAACAAAAAGTGAGTAATCAATTCGTGATAAACGTCTGTTCTGATACCGATAAGACTTTTGAGCAGAAGGCAACAATGTGCTTGAACAAATTAAGGAACAAGGGTGTCTCATGTTTTGGCATCTACATCAAGTATGATATTTGTCTTTCTTGCAGCTTCATGCAGGATATGGGGAACGCGCTTCTACAGCAAAAAGATTACGCAAAGGTATGTATCCTATTTCTTATCTATTCCTTTTACTTTCACTCGCTCGATTTCCACTATTAAAAGAGTTTCTCCCGAATCAGATATATCTCCTTTGGCATTAAAGAATGTACCAATGGAGAATGATGGAAAAGGAGGTGCTTGTTCAAAAGGCGAGTCTTTAGTTTCAAGACTGAGATTGGACCGAGCGAAAGATAGCGATTTTGTACCATTACCTGGGCAACTTCTTCGCAAATATATAGCCTATGCAAGAACTTTTGTTTTCCCCAGGTGAATTTACATGCTGGAATTCACCTAAATTCACCTGGAGAATTTACATGAATTTACAATATTTTTTTTTTCAATATGAATTTACAGATGAATTCACATGCTGGAATTCACCTGGAATTCTCCTATGCAAGAACTTTTCTCGAAATCTATCCTAACACATCTCTCCATGCTGGAATTAGGATGTCAAAGCCGGCAGCGGACATTTTGCAAAGATTTTACTTACAACTGCGTGACCAGAATACATCAGCTGATGGTACACCAATTACAGCAAGGCAACTCGAAAGTCTGGTGAGGCTGGCAGAAGCTCGAGCACGAGTAGACCTCAGGGAAGAAATTACAGTACAGGATGCCATGGTTAGTTATAGAAAGATGTACCCCAAATTTAATTAGTATGACTCAAACTTGACTTTTGTCATTAACTTTGCAGGATGTTGTAGAAATAATGAAGGAATCCCTTTATGACAAGTACGTAGATGAACATGGAGTCCTGGATTTTGGTCGAAGTGGGGGAATGAGTCAGCAGAAAGAAGCCAAGCGATTTTTAAGTGCACTCAACAAGCAATCAGATTTGCAGCAGAAAGATTGTTTCTCCATCTCCGTAGGCTTATGCTACACGCTCTTGTCGCTGTTAAAGCTTATCACTTTCAGCTCCGAGCTAACCACATATGCAATGCCCTGCAGGAAATATATATCTTGGCAGATAGGATTGGTCTGCAAGTACCCGACATTGATACCTTCATAGAAAATCTTAACAGTGTTGGATATCTGCTTAAGAAGGGACCAAAGACATATCAGGTGCACGCTTCTCTTAGCAAACATAAAACCAATTAAACAACAAAACTATGCATCAACCGATCATTATCAATCTTTGCACTAACCCATACATTTCCTAAACAGGTGCTATCCTCGTCTTACACCAGTCAATCTACAAGGTCTAGGGGATAAAACTGGCCGATATTGAGAGGTCAAACTTTCTTTACTCTATTTTTCTCTCTCACAATGTCTCTAGGCTAGAAATGGCTCTTCCACAATACCAAGCATGTATTATTCGTTGATGCTGTAATAATTGTATAGTAATTTCAATGAATAACATATTTAAGTGGTACAAAAAGGATGTTTGGCATGATAGTTGCAGATCTCAGGCTGCCGGAGACATCACTAAACCAACCAGGATGTTTCTTGCAAAGTAGAATTAATAGAAAATTTTTTCAGTACTCCAGTCTAGTTTACTCAGCGTACTCGACTGATATAGTCTAGAATCCACCGTAGACCTACCCCGACCATAGAAATAAACATTCTTTTTTTGGCATTATGCAGTCCAATGGATTATCTTTCCTCGGTAAACCTAACCAAGATTTGAAAACCTCAGCTGCTCTCTTCCTCTCAATAACATTTACAATTTAACATCCATATTTCAAAAGTCTCGTCTTTCTTTGTTTTATTAATATTCAAATAAATTACCTTTTGTCTTATTCATATTAAAAGAAATTACCTTGAAAGATATAACATCAAAATAAACTTGCTAAAATATAGAGGTTTTCATTTAGAGTACCTTTGGAAATAAATGTTTTTTTTTTTTACCCAAAGTCAATTTTTCTAAAAAAAAATTAATAATTTAAAATGTATTTACTATGATTTCTTGAATTATTTTAAATTATAATATTTTTTTTTCTAAAGAAAATCTTAATAAATAAAAACACTTTAAAAGTTTTGAATTAATAAAAAAATCTAATTTTTGAAGCGAGTTCATCCTTTGAAAACTCATTTATCAGAGCAAATTCTATGTAAAAGGAGTTAGCAAGTTAAAAATTGCCTATTTCTTTCTATTGAGGAAAAAAAAAAATTGCCTATTTCTCACCTCCTCAGGACATGCATAGTTAGGCCAGAAAATTAAATACATTCAACTCCACGTGGCACAGAGTCTATGCACAATAAAAGAAAGCAAGTAGGACGAGCTAATTTTTACCGTGGAGATTATTTACAGTGTCAGCATGGGTTAAAAGTAAAATGGGAGACCATGCCAATAAATCTAAAACCCTCCGTTTTGCTGTACAGCCTTATTCTATTCTATGTACATCAGAGTTATGTACATTGGAACTTACCCACCAAATGAAGAAGAAGCAGAGCCTCCTCTTATTCATCCACAATCTGATCTTCTTCCTCCATTTTCACCTTTGTTATAGCTTACTCTCATAATTACCAATTTCACTTTTTACATATGTTAAGAAACTTGTGGATCTTACGAAAGGTGAAACGAGCCTTGTCCTTCCGTGATGGCGTATAAAAGCTTCTCTTTCATTATTTCCTGAACAAATAGAGAATTTGGAGTGAGAATGACCATTTTGTTCCAATGGAAAGAAAAACAATGGTTTTTAGTTCAACGATATACAAATGAAGGATTTGAACCTTTGACCACTTCATCTAAGGTATATATATTAACCGATCGAGCTAAGATCAAATAAGCAAAGCACGAGAAAAGTAATTACCTTTGAAGAGTACGGAGGCAACTTTAGATAGTTTGCACAGGTCATCACACTAGGCAAGTCAGAATCAACCAGATTGCTAGAATGCTGTGTAAAAAAAAAATTCAAAAAAGTAAGTAAATGGGCTAGATTGAATCAAATATTTGAGGAGAATGTGTTGATAATGAGAACCTTTCGAACTATAGTCAACTTCGGATTTAGTGATGCAAAGCCTCCAGAAGGAAGCCTTGGCGCCCCAGTCACGAACTGTAGAAATGCTCGTTGATGTTCGTTGTCGAACTCTTGAATAATTTCAAGCAACTGCAATTCAAAAAATGGGAGAGAATCATGCCATAACCTAATAAGAAATATTTTAACAAAGTAATAGGGTTTAGGGTTCATTTTATAAGCTAACATTAACAATGGAGGGGCTACTGGCTGTATATCCGTGGTCAAACTTCACATTTTCAAGGAGTTCATTCAACTGCGCCAAAACAATTACAAAAAATCAAGTTAATGGATAATAACTTCAGAAAAGTAAACAAGCTGGTTAACTGATACACGTACAGCCCAAGAGTCGTGTTCTCCACATATTAAGCGCTCCAATTCTTCCTCAGTAAAAACTTGAAGATGTTCTATGGGGAAAACCTGAGGTTTGACAACAAAAAGATTGCGGTTATCAGTTAAGATCGCGAAAGTACCAGTAGATGTCCGAAGACAATACAAACACGTGTTTATAAGGTAATTAATCATTTTTCTTTAAACCAACTAAATGGTTGAGTGTCTTCTCTTTTAAGAACGACAACGCTTCATGACATTCGAGTCGATAGTTTCTTGCATTTCAACATTGCAGTTGATCCATTCCTTATATTGTGCCTATAACATAATTTATAGACACTCAAAGTTGAAACTGATATAAACACGTTTGGGAGATTGGAACCACAGATTTTCCTAGTTCTTCCCTTAAAATTTGAATGATAGTAGAACTACACCTGCACTTAAACCAAAGTACACGCAATCCGGAATCACGTCTAGAAATCAAATCATTTGATATTATTTCGCCGAAGGCATCGATAATGATTCATAAAACAGCAGTGTATCATCCAATAGAAAATTTTGATCCTAAATAAATATATCAAAACATAAGCTGAATTCCCAAGATTATGAACAAGAAAGGATCCTTTTCATTCTGCAAGTGTTAACTAAGCGGCCAAATAAGTAAGAGGAGCATAGTGAAGCTAACCTGATTAAATCCAGATTTAAATGCTTCTATTTGCCTCGAAATTCCCGAATTTAAAGTAGCATCTACAACAAGAGAGACGTAATCCTCCAAATTTTTTGTATTTACCTGGGAAAAGATCAATTGTATTTTGTGTTATTTAGTGCATCCTTGCAAAAAGATGACCATAATCACAGTGAAAATTTGCATTACCATTGTATGATCTTGAGATGAGATCAGGAGATAATCAGGATAACCAGGAACAGTAAAATCAAGGCAAAGATCCTCAATATTGGTATTATGGTAACAAAATTCAAGTTTGGCCGACGAGTTTTCTTCACAGACAGATTCTAACAATTTACCTCTGTCGACCAGAGCTTGAAACTCGAGCAAAGCAGTTCCAAGTTCTGGATCAAATGATTGGATGTCATATATACTCACCTCCTACACAAATAACATGAAATCAAATAATGGAATGCAAAAAAGACAAGAGGAAGCACTTGAAAGAATTTCATGCAGGTACCTGCCCAAGTATTAATTTATAGAAGGCTTTGGAGAAGTAGATATCCATAACCCTACCATCTTGGATGGCCCTTGCCACAATTTTCCCTAGAAGTACAAACTTTTTAACTACTTCAGAAAAATATAGCTCGCGAGTATCCAGGGTTGATGGCCATGGACGAGGGAAAAGCCCAAATGGAGATTCAACAGTTTCTCTACCCTCTAGGGAAATAAGAGCACCATGATCCCCTCTCCACATTCCAAGGTCATACTTCTGAAATTCACGACCGACAAGAGTATAGAATTCTAATGTTGGACCAAGCCCTGTGCCAACTTCTTCATCGTATTCCACCTCAAGCAGTACTTTCTGATGTGCATACTGATCCATCATTTTGACAGCAGAATCTAGAATTTTGTTGCGGTGTACTAATACCTTCTTACGAGGCAAGCCACCGGAATTTGATCGTTCGTCATTTGAGGTCCTCAAGTCACTGTATGATCTTATATATGGCTGGCGATGCGACATGGCAAATGCTACTATCTGAAAGTACTTGCATCTAGCATCAAAACTAAATAAGAAAGGACATGAATCCATAAGTTCCTTACACCATAAAGGCATGCCACCAACAGAAAACGCAGAAAAGTCCCTCATCTGCTGTTCAAGTTTTTCAGTCAGTTTGCTGTTTACAAATTCATTCTGCGGCACTGAAGTAACTGATAGCTTTATATTGTCCAAGGTATTAATTCTCCCTTCAGCAAAAGCACGAATCCTTTCATGTGACATTATGTGAAATGCCATTCTGTTCATGCCCTCTATGCTCCTTAGAAGAAATAAAACATCATAAGCAGGACTTTCTTTTGCCAAGTCAGAAGGCAGAATACAATCTAGACTATGGAAAAATGAAGAGAACTGCAACGTTGCAGCTTTGTCCGACGCAGAAAATAATTTGTTAGAACTGTTGTCCTCCCTTTCGCCAGCACTTTTATATGTTAGAGTATATACTTGGTTCCACAATTTTGTGCCAGAAGTAGTTTCATTTTCTTTCATGTGTTGTTGAAGAATTGCCTGATAAAGTGTCAAAGTGGGCTCCAGCTGCTTTCCCTCAAGGTAAAGTAACAATTTGGGCTTCATGCCTTTCTTACTGCAAGATGCAGAATACTGTAATTTCTCATCGGTGTTGACTTCTGTAGATCCCTGAACCAAAACAAAGGTTAACATAAATTTAGGAATGCACACATAACCATAGTCCAGAAGATGAATCAATGCTCTCAGTCACGGACTAAGCAGGCACTCAAAAAGACAATATAAGAGAAATGAGGCAACCAATTACACTAGAATATTCTGCTGGAACCATAACATTTTTTCTAGTTTACTTGGAAGGAGAAAAATGGCATAAAGTTGAATCCAAAAGGATCAAATTAAAATTTGCAATGGATGAAGGTGCAAACTCTAGAACCGATCCATCTTATAACACAGTTTCACATATGTGCTTATAGAAATGATCAACTTACAATATAAGTTTCATCTAATTATATTCTTTCACTTAAAAATAACTGAACTTAAACCAAATGGATCTAGATATGGACCTTATTTACCAGAATCATAAATTCATTGAAGTAAACAGACCTCCACTACGCATAATAAATCACCCTACTTCAGTATCATAAATTTTGGAGTAGTTTATGATTTTCTCAAAATTATAAATTTCAAAAAGAAAACAGGAAGAGACCTGAGTTTCAGACAAATCTGTGGACATGCTGTCAGACCCTACTAGTTTTGGGTTAACACCCCAACCAGAACATACATTTGAGAGGAGTTTAATTTGATGTTCCCTCAGGCTATCTGCTTCAAAGGACTGCTCAGCTTTTTTTGTGCCAACTTTGGGCCACAGAAACCCTTCGATGGCATTCAAAGAAGAAAAGGGGTCAACAGTATGGATATCCCCAGTATAGTTGCAGAGATCTGTTTCCCCGTCTCCTCTCACAAACCGAACTTTCACACAAGGATGTGGTATGCACCGACCATTTGGAACCGTAGCAAAATAATTCCTGTGTTTGAGTCCCTGGCTAGAAACAACAGGAAAGTTTTCTAAAGACGACAGTGAGGTTTGTAATTTCCTTATCAAGACCAAAACTGGCAAGCTTTCAGACGGGGGTTCTGAACTAGATAAGAGAAGCCTTGCAAAAACCTCAAATCTTCTTTCCATAATTGCGAACTGTCTAGATATAATTTGTGGTTCTCCCTTTTTCCTCATATACTGACCATTAGTTAGGTAATTTATAAATGACTTGACAATTCCACTTTCGATAAATTCAAAGGTGGATATGGGCTCGCCACACTTCAGCTTTGACATAATCTCAGCCAATAAAGCATAAAAATTTTCTTCATCCTGCGCTGGAGTATCCTTAATTAAGGACAAGTTCAATAGATCATCTAGAGAACCAGAAAGAGTTTGAAGATTTTGAAGAATATCTGTCACTCCTTTATCAGTGTCACATAATTCTTCAGAAAAATAATGGGTTCTTATGTGATATGCAAGACTATAAACAGAGTCCTTGTCAAGCTTGCAGTTTCCTGTTTCTTCCGTTGAGGAGAAACAGCCACTCAAAAAGGCATAACATAAGCATCTTGCATTTTCTCTTGAAGACTTTTGACATGAACCAAATGAAGGGTGGACACCAGTAAACACTGGGAAAATCAACTGTTTATACTTCTCTGGGGTTATCAGTGCATCAATTGCAAAATAAACACCCTCCTTAACAAATGATTTAAAAAATATACTAGAGAGCTTTTGCAGGATAATCTCAGTGATTTTTAAAGCTAACATCAGCACATGGTGGTCTTTTCGAGTAAATACTCCAGCCAGGAAACTGACAAATTAGGCAGAAAAAATCATTAGACGTTCTGAAAGCAATTTGAAAATACCATTAAAAAGAAAATCAGAGGCACCATTCACCTAGAAATATTGGTGTTCTGAAGCAACTCGACAAGCATGCCAGATTCACCCAAACAGACAAACTTGTAGATAATAGTTAGGCAGCCACAACAAGCATACAAGTTTGCACCAGAACTAACCACCTGCAGCAGGGAAAATGAGATGTTATAAAGGATGAGAAGAGTCAGAGCTCTTTTATTAGCTTATAATAATAACCACCTGAACAAGCAAAGGAAGTACATCCAAGCCAAACTTCTGCAGTTTCTTGGGATTACTGACTAAAAAAGATACTTTTTCGGACAATTCTTCTGCATTTGCATCTCCAGTGGGGAGAAGCTCGTTAAGTAATTTCAGGACTTCACATACCTGAGAAAAATCGACTACAATAAATCCCCATACAAAATTTTTTAAAAAATCATAAAAGCATTGAGGCATATATTGAAATTCTAGACTCAAATTAGGCCAATTATGAGCAATTGAACTATCACTTATGACAAATGTTAAGGCATTAATTCTCCTAGCACAGGCTACTAAGCGCAAGCCAGGTACAGTGGAGGTTTGAACATGATGCTATATCCTTAACAAAGCATCTTGATTTTAAAGATTTATGTTGCACATGCCTTCAATGTATCAAAAGCATGACTTGAGATTTGGAAAGAAAAAAAAAAACTTCCAGACAATAGTATCCATTTATATCCTGCAACACTTAAAATAGAGTTCTATGATTTGAAGTATTTTTTCAGAATAATTATTGAGGAAAAGAAAATATCCCTCTGTAAGTTTCCTAGAAATATTTTAAAAAGAATCTGTCACAGCATCCAGTCAGAGTGTTCCTGAGGACATGCTAATAGACTAATACCTGGTTGCGCTGCCCGTCAACTACAGAACATGAAGAAGACATTCCATGCGAGAGATTGTAAGCAGATAATATGTCCTTCAAAGTGTTGCTAATGTTTAGCTCATAAAGAGTTTTGAAAGCAACAGTTGATCCTGAAGATAGTTTGACAAGTACACCAAGCAAATCCTGGAAAGAAACTCGATGGTCATTCACCATTCTGCCTTAAAGATGGTGGTAGAGGCTACAGCTAGAAGTTCATTTGCATTTTAAAAAAATAAAAATATACAAAATTCTAAACCATTTCGTGTATGATTCTCTACTTACATTGTAAGTGGTCTGGGACAAAGTCGTTCGACTATTCAAGTTTATAAGGTGAATGACTTGTTGAATCAGCCCATGATGACAGAGACCATCCAAAAGCTCACAGGATTGACTGACACGCTCAACTATTTTAATCATGCATAAAGCCACATTCTCTGACAGCTGAAATGTGTGATTATAACAAGGAGAAGATTGATAAAAAATAAAAATTAAAAACAAAGCAATATGAAGCATTCAAGCCCAGTTATTCAAACCTGCCCATCTTCATACTGAAGGAGATTGCATAGTATGGGAACAGCATCAATCAAAGTTGGTGGACACTCAGAAGGAAGTTTTCTGCAGACATTCACCACAGTACGAAGAGCAGTCCTCTGATCCAAACCAGATTTATACGTTAAATTTTCAATCTTTTGATCATAGGGTTTGGCGGGAACAAAATAATAGGCACATGAATTCAATCAAATTGTCAAGAAAAAATTAAAATCCAGAAAGGAAAAGACCTTACTTGTATGCTAGTAGAAAAAAAATCAATATAAGTTAAAACAGCCATAACTGCACCAGCCTCTAAGCAGGCGACAGGTTGTTCCTGTGATATTTTTTCCAATGCTATCAAACACTGCATTGAAACAGAATCTCCAAAATATAGTAAGAGTATTCAGCATCCAAAGATGAGCTATCGATTGTAATATCTAGAATCATATAATTTAATGAATGAACTAAGACTAATAATCATGTGAGCATGGTGAGCTCACCTGTTCAGCAACATCCAAATACTTAATAACTCCTAGCATCTGACAGAGGGCACGTACTCCATCATGACGAACTAGAAAACTAGAAGATCTGGGGTAAACATCACATAAATAAGTTATAGCCCTTAGAGCCAAAAGCACTATCTCCGGGTCGCTATCAAGTTTCACCAGATTTACAAGAACTATAGAAATTGAATCTGATGTCATGCTCGATAGTGAGTTCTCCATACAGAATGATAAAACTTCACATAGCTCCACTAGCAGTGTTCTTTGGGCAGACAGCTCAGATTCTTCACCCAAGCTTGACAAAATCCTTTTCAATCGTCCATGATCACTAGACGATCTTTGCCTCTGATAATTCCGAAGATCACTATGTTTTTGTTCTGCATCATCAGAATCACAAGAGCCGTAGGCTGAATCCTTATCATATTCTCCTTCTGAACGACTAGAGGCAGAAGCAGATGATGAAGTGTCCATGTCATTATCATAAAAGCCTGGACTTGAATTAATGGCCGTCACGTGCATTTGATGCATAGATGAATTAGACGAGCTTGGCCTGAATTCCAGTGAACTGCAAGCCCGTTTGTCCGCCGGTAATCTATCCACCATTTCGGTACGCTTTTGGCCACGATTTCCCATTTATCATTTATTAGCTTTTTAATAGAGATTTAACCCTCCTATGTAATTAAGAGATCCAACATTGCATAAGATTGACGTACTTTTTTATCCTTTAATGCTTCGCATATTACTAATGATCAGAATCAAACTATACAGCAAGAAAAATCATTAAATAAAAGACACGAAGACAAATGGTATTTTGGCTCAACACTAACAATTTCACTTCAATAGAGCGAGAGGCGGAGGTGAAACATTAGAATCTGAACCTCATAGAATAATCGGATGAAATTGCACATTCAACTGAGAATTGTATGTCTTAAACCTTAAGAGCTAAATAGGAAAAAAAAAAAAAAAAAAATTATATGCACCGTCAATTTGAACAAAAATAAACAAAATACAACTGCTCCAAGATTAACACAGAACCCAAAAACTCCATGGATTTAACCACCATTGACAAGTAAAATTTAATATCACATATACTTAACAATCACGAACATATAACTAAGTTCTCCAGTAAGCTCGTAATCAGTCCACTTTTAACAACCAAAGAAGACCAAAGCCAAAACAAATGCAACGAAGAACAAGATCAAAAATCACGAATGTAAAGACGGATTTACGATCAGACAAGACAAACACAATCTCATATTTTCTTAGTACCTTAGCAGTGCAAGCCGAAGACACGAAATTCCAAAATATGCGAGGAGCAAAAACTTCTCCGTCTATGGAACGCAACCAACCGGAGGATGCTTTTTATCGGTGATCGAAATTGCAAAACTCTTTTGAGGTATGATGAAAAGAAACAGAGCTAGAGAACATCGGAGCTTAAAGATATATATGAAAGACTAAGAGAGTGAATACGTCTGATCAAATATATATTTTATTATTATATATTTTATTATTGTTTTTAATTTTATTCTTCTTCATTGGTGAATCTTTTATATTTATCTATATTTCTAATTAAAATAAATAGAAAACATGTCAATAATAAAATTATATTTTAATTGTATTTATATATATTCAAATTATTCTCTGAACAAAAAAAAAAAAAAAAAAAAAAAA
>NW_019272041.1:3566430-3595964 GCF_002738345.1 Cucurbita maxima
AAAAAAAAAAAAAAAAAAAAAAAAAAAAAAAAAAAAAAAAAAAAAAAAAAAAAACTAACCGGTATCAATACAAAAAGAAACCGAGCGAAAGCAACACCTACCTATTCCTCTCTAGGGTCCAAGAAATAACTCTTCACGTATAAAATTGTAGTCAATCGATCTCGTTCCGTGTAGTCGAGACATGATAGTTACTAATAGAATTGAATAAATTGGGAGCAAAACCAGAAAAGGAATAGAAAAGTGAATACTCGACTAAAGATCCTAACTGTTGAGCCCGAGAGAATCTGAACAGAACACGCGATCATTAAAACAAAGTTTAAAATCTAGTTTAATTACCTCAAAAACATAAAAATTAAACATTTAAATATGTTCTTGCTTGACTAAGAATTGTAAAGAAGGTAACAGGACCCCACATATCATGAAAGAACATGATAATGCAGGTCATTCTCATAAGAAAACTAATTATCATTTAACCTATAAAAGCTTAAAGGAAGCACAGTAAATGAAATGAAACAATCCTCGAGAGGTGATGTAGAGATGAAGCAAACACTTTTGGTAGGGAATATAACAGTAAAAAACAAACAAACAAACAAAACAACAACCAGAAACCGACACAATGAAAAACCATTCATTTCATCTTACAGCAAAGGGGGATTTAAGAACACTTCTAGAACCAAATCATTCATTCCAGCGAACACAGATTTATTGTTTTGATTAGGGAAATGATTAAAGAAAATGTGAAGGGTGCTGCTGCTGCTGCTGCTGCTGCTGCTGCTGCTGCTAAGTCTTTTTCAAGATCTTCCATCCAAGTCCTTGCCAGGGTTGTAAGGTTTACTACAAGTCACCAATAAATGGGATCCCCAGGACTTGGAAGGAACCTCTCTTAAATGTTGTGTCCTATTCCAATCCAATAAACAAGAGCCATAATAATATACAACATTTCAACTGTTTCTACAAAGTATTGAAACCACCCAAACTTCAAATAAATAGACTCGATTTTTTGCTGTTATGCTGAACAACGATCTCCGTATTCAACAGTTTAAATGGTCGAATTCGAGGCAATTTTAGTCGGTGCCTTGCATAGGGACCATCAGATGCTGAGCTTGTGACTGCAAAAAATGCGAAGGTGGGTATTAAACCTAAAGTCAACTACTTGGAAGTATTGTGAATGGTAAAACAAGGTTTTTAACATGTACTTGTAGCTGGTTTGTTCCTGCTCATTTATGTCTTGAATGTTTTTACAGGACTCCGTTAGGGACTCTAATTATTTCTTTGTCCGTGAATGTCTGGGTCAGCTCACTTTGAACTAATCTCCCAAAACAATTGTTCGATCATTATATCTTAGGTAAGTAGCCAACATGGCTTGAACCGATTCTCACCTAGTCCTTTTATTTGACCACTATACTCAAAAGGGTATCTCAATTTAGAGAAGTTCAAAAAGGTTACATGCTGATTTTCTAGGTAGTAGCTTAAAAAGATGCAAATACCAATATACTTCCCTATCACCAAAGCTAAATAGCCTTTTACTGCTGCAAGTTATCTCCTTGAGACATTCAAATTTATGTACTAATTGTTCATATATTTCAACCTAAGACTTGCATATGAAAGCTCTAACAATAAACCCCAAGTGATAATAAGAGACAGATGCTTTGCCTCAGGAAAGAACTTCCAAGACTCGTGAAGATATGAAGTATGAACTAGAAACAAAATTACTTTTCTAAAACAATGAAGTTACTGAAAGAGAGGGTAGAAAGGATGAACGCTAGCAAACCCTAACAGATTCTGCAAATCATGGGGAGTCTACCAATGGGATTCGCCTCGCTTCATGACACAAAAGTAGACATGAGTTACAAACCGTTGCTTCCAACTGGAAAATGACTTTTAGTTGGATAAGCACTCATGAATTTTATTCCACATCAGTTGAAGAGGGGAACAAAGCATTCCTTATACGGGTGTGGAAACCTCTCCCTAACATACACATTTTAAAACCTCAAGAAGAAGCTCAAAAGGAAAAGCCCAAAAAGGACAATATTTGCTAGCGGTAGGTTTGGGTTGTTACACATGGTATCAAAGCCTGTTACCAAGCGGTGTGCCAGCGAGAACATTGAGCTCCCGAAGGGGGTGGTGGATTATGAGATCCCACATCGGTTGGAGAGTGGAACAACACATTTCTTATAAGGGTGTGGAAACCTCTCCCTAACAGACGTGTTTTAAAACCTTGAGAAGAAGCCTAGAAAGGAAAGTCCAAAAAGGACAATATCTGCTAGCAGTGTGATTGGGTTGGTCACTAGGCTTTTCGTAATTATGATTTTTGTCTTGTTCTTTCAAATTTGAGTCATTTTTTGACGTTAAAGTTGGACTAATGAGATAAAAAAAAAAACTTTTCACAATCTAAATACACTAGCATAACTGCTTCTTCGCTTATTCAAAGGACATTATGGAAGTACGTGCTTGTTTCTGTGTATGTGCGTGTGTATGAGAGAGAGAGAGAGTACTTGAGAACTTCCATAATTAACTCCTTGGGAAAACGTCCCTTGATGAGCAACCTACAGAATTGGGAAAGAAAAAAGCTTAGAAGAAAACACCAAAAAGGCAGCTCAATGAGAAAATAGTAACTCTTATCATTGACCTGGGCACCAGGGGTTGGATGAGCTTCTTTCTTAGCTGACGCATCGCCACCTTTAGCAGACCCCTTAGTGTCACCCTGTCAGACAACACAACACAACACAAACAATATATAGAAACCTCCTAATTTCATTCAAACATGACGTTGACAAATCACAGAAACGTAGAGGAAAACACTCTATCTTACCTCAGTCTAAAACGCCCCAAGTCCCAACCAGCAGGCAAAGAAAACAGTCATCCATCAGTGCAAGAACACAATGAACAGCAGTAAAATTAACAAACAAGAACTAAATAAATCAGAAGTTGAGACTAAATGATGAGCTGAGCTCCCTGTTTCAAATGAATCATGAAAAGTGGATAACAGAACACATAGTGAAAGAACGCCCGGCGATGCATTAACATTAGCATTAACCGATTTTGAGTACCTCTCTGTATTTCGTCAGGTAGGTTTTTAGCGGATCGATATAATCCTCAAATCCAAGAGTCGCCATAGCCCAAAGCAAATCATCTCCATTAATCGTCTTCCGTTTCTCTCTTTGACATTTATCACTAGCCCTAAATACAATTCAACCATAAGAATCCCAAAATTCAGAACAAGAAACGAACAACAATTAACTATAGAGCTATAAACACTTCCATACTCGCTAGTGATAAAACTGATGAACTCCGAAACACATTCTTGTACGGTCTCCTTGGCATCCTTCGCAATCTTACCATTAGCAGGAAGAGCCTTCTTCATGATCCTACTAATATTAGCAATCGGAAGAAACCTGTCCTGTTCACGAACATTAGACCTCGGACTATGCTCACCGCTCTCATGGCTACCTCCGCCGGGGCTCGCCGGAGCATCAGCCATGTTCTTTACTACCCTATCTCAAAAAACCAATAACGAGACAACATCATCAACAAAACCCATGAATATGACCATAAACCGAAGCTCCAGAAGAAACCAGAAGCAAAAAATGGAAGATGGAGGAAGAATTAGAGCGAAAAAAGGGGGAAAAGCCATGAAAATACGAAAAGGTTGACATCGGTTTGAAGAGAAAGAGAAAAAAGAATTGAAAAATGAAGGGGTTTTACCTGGTGGGAGAAGAAACGGAAGGGGATTTGTAATTTGGGCGCGGGAGAGGGAAGGGATTTAGATCGGGTGGAAATGGAGTGGTGGAATGGATCGGACGATGGTGAAGGTAGGAGAAAGGAGACGACTATGAGAGAATCAAGTTTATCAGCACCGTTCGTTTTTGCTTTCCCCTTTTCAGGCAATTCAGAAAGGGAGAAACCAAACCGCTTTTTATTTATTCTTTTAATTTTAATAAATAAAAATAAAATTTTAGTTCCCGGATTTCCCTGCGGCTTGCTGGATTCTGCTCTCGGTTGTATCCGACGAATCAGATTCAAACACGTAGGAACATTTCTCGCAGTTGTTTCGCTGTCGATTAATTTACTAAACGACGTCGTCCGCTCTGCCGACTGGAATTCCCTCCCTCTTTTCTGACTCTTTGTTAAATAAACAAGTGGCAGCGTTACAGAAAAGCGACACGTTTTTATTCTTGAATTAAATTCGATTATTTTAAGATAATTAAATATTAATAAATTTCAAGTTATTTTGGAACCAATAATTAATATTTACGTGCATAAAATATATAATAGACTCTTTTGTTTTTAGATCAATATTTTAAATAATTATTAAATAATTTTGTGTTTAATTATAAAACTCGACTCTATTCACATAAATCATATTTTAAATTTTTATGGACATTTTATTGATTAATAATTGAAATAATGATAAATTCTAAACTAATGGATTAGAGTAAATAATTTAGCTAAAATCTTTTAAAAAAAAATAAAATGCTAAATATTATTTACAATTTTCATTAGAAAATTAATTCATTTATTAATTATATTACTGAAAAGCGGCAACCATAAATAATTGACACCTATTTCTTTATAATTATTTACTAAAAATGAATTTAAATGTGGGTCCATCCCAATTGTTAATAATAATAAAAAATTAAAGGGGAATTAATAATAGAAAATATGAATTTTATTTTACATTTATCCATTACTATCGTCTATTAATCATAATTATTAAAGACTTCAGTTATTTTCTAAATGATTTAAAATTATTTTTTATATCAATCAATTTTATAATGACTACTCATAAAAATTTGGTAAATAATTATTTTTCTTAAAAACGTTAAGTTATTTAATTTATGATTAGGTTAATATAAGATCGTATGGGCCTATTCTTTTAAAAAATTAATAAGCTTGTTTTTTTTTTAAAAAATCATGTCAAAATTAGTATAATTGTTAATTCATTATATTAATGGCATTATTTATTCATTTTTTTAGGTAGTTAATTACTTTTTTCTCATTATAAAAAACCAATTTCTTTTACTGCCTATTTAACATTAAATATGGGGTCCAAAATTTAACGCTAAGGCTTTGTTATCAAGAATTGGCAATTTCATTTGTTGCCTTTTATTGTATATTTATGTGACTATTATATAGTTTCTATGTCTTTTTTAATGTAATGGGTCAAGTATTAATTTTAATACTTAATTTACTTTTGACTTTTTTTATAAGGGTATTTTTCATAGCTTTATAAAGGTAATTTTACCAAAAATGTAAGAAGGATAAGATGGTAAAAAGTACCGAGCTTTTTAATATATCGTAGATTAGGGTAAAAGAAAATTAATTTCCGCTCTAAAGCTCTAAATTTAAATAAATGTTGTAAATGTAGTAATATTTTCTTTAAATTTGAATAAATGTTGAAAGACAAGTAACACATACGAATATTTTGAACGAGTATGTCTTAACAAAACGAACTATATTTTAAATTGGCCAAAAATATATAATATGTTTGAACTTAAAATCATTCATATTAAAAAGTTGTATTATATCGCAACCTTAAATAAATATTTCAATTCTATCATTGAACTAAAAACTGTGTGATTGATGGATGAAAAATCAATGTGTTGGTGACCTAGAACGACCTGACTAAAACACTCGTTTAAAATAACCACATTCAAACACGAGTATGCAAATTTGTTCCTAAGAACTAATTTCTTTGTACAACAGCTACCTTGCAAGAGGTCGAGCAATGGATTCGTCAAACGACAAGTAGTTTTCATTTGCACGCAAATCAAGAGGTCCTATATTCGTAGAGTGGACTGAATTTCCAGAAATTTCGTCAGAGTTACCTTCTCTTGCAAGAGGTTCTCTTTCAATCAAGATTGAATCCTGTATCTCCTTGAGCACTTCAGACATGGATGGCCTCAGGTGCCCATGTGGCTGGGCACACATCAACGCCTTCTCTGCAATTTTCCACATAGATTGAATGTCGTACTCGAAGCGTAGCGATGGATCGATGATCCCTTGAATGTCGCCGCTCTCGATGTGTAGTTTTGCCTGCATTACAACCA
Organism: Cucurbita maxima; assembly: GCF_002738345.1. Lineage (NCBI taxonomy): Eukaryota > Viridiplantae > Streptophyta > Magnoliopsida > Cucurbitales > Cucurbitaceae > Cucurbita > Cucurbita maxima. The sequence continues at coordinate 3,572,481 of NW_019272041.1, forward strand.
ATGTGCATCATTTATAATGTAGAACATATTGGCTCACTCATTTCCTTCTCATTAACCAAACAGTTATATCTGACTTATTGGCCGATTACCATTTATGTGATCTAGTTTGTACTAGACTTACCCACTGGACGATGTTGCGGCAATTAGCACCAAAGTTGACGTTAGATATAGCTTCTTGACCGGATATCAACTCGAGAAGAATAACACCGAAGCTATATACATCACTCTTGTCGGTCAATTGCTGAGAAATATAATACCTGATAACAAAATAATGCAACAAGGAAAGCACGTCACAAGGATTCTAGGCAAACAAACTAGAAGCGTAATTATCTCTCCACCCTACCTAGATTTTCATCCTAAAAGACATACAAAGCACAAAATAATTTCTTGAGTATATTATAATCTCTTTTCGATGGGTGTTAATGAAAGGTGAAAGTGTTCCCATAAATAGTTGTGTTCAACCGCGCGTGTATATATATACTTTATATAACTTTACATCGAGAGAAATATATAAATTCTCAAGAAAGAGGAAGAGCTTACTCTGGATCCAAGTATCCGACAGTCCCCCGAACTATGCTGGACACGTGGGAGGCGCCATCCACGGCAAGCTTTGACAGACCGAAATCTGAAACCTTTGCTCTCATGTGTCGGTCAAGAAGAATATTACTGCTTTTCAAGTCCCTATGAATAATTGCCGGTATACACCCTGTGTGAAGGTATTCGATCCCTGAAAACATATCAAGAAGAATGTGTCGAGGAAAATATGTAAGGCAGATTCGTCCAAGCAGAGGGAAAAACAAGATAACCTCTGGCAGCGTCTTCAGCAATCTGAAGGCGCTTTATCCAACTGATAGTTCTTCCACGTGTTAGTGGAGCTGTACACAAACAAGAAGTTAGTTGGCTATGGAACTTCAATTGTTCTCTGCAAAAATAATGTGGCTTCCTGGCTTACCATAAAGATGTTCCTTGAGAGTTCCATTGTGCATATACTCATAGACAAGCATACTTCTATCTACTTCTTGACAATATCCAAGAAATTGTACAAGATTTCTGTGATGAATCCTCGAAAGAAGAGTCACCTTCATAACCAATTGGTCATCCATCAGCCACAAAAATCAATTTCCAACGTCATTAGGTTTTATCTAATACCAATCCACTCTATGCAACAAGATAAAAATGGGAGAGGACAATTTTGTTGCTTCTTGTACTAAATATTTGAAGACTGTATTCAAAGTTTTGGGGAGAGTGATAAATTAGAAATGAGAATTTTCTTTGCGCAAACATTTCTTCTAATTTGAACTCTATAGCCCAAGCCCACCGCAAGCAAATATTGTATGCTTTGGTCGGTTGTGTATCACCGTCAGCCTTACAATAAAACACGTCTGCTACGAAGAGTTTGATTTTGTCCCACAAGTTTTCTAGCTTTTACCAACTACAACCTACCCTCCCTTCGGCTCCCTCTCACATTTCTAACAGCACTAGTAGACCCCAATAAAAGTTCTCCCAAATGATTATACATAAATATTTAACTTACCCTTTTCCCTATACTTAATAGCTCGTCAGTCACAAAACTCACGATTTAGTCAGCCCCACATGGTCCCCTCTACGCATATGTTTCTACCACATTATTCACATGAAAGAAAAGGAAGAAAATGATATAAGAAAGTATTATGGAAGCGGCCAACACAACCCATACAGGCCACTAAAGGAAATCACAAAAGGACAATTCAAGTATCTACGAACAGGAAACAGGAGAGGGGTTCCTTGAATGAAAATTACTGAATTGAAGAAAGGATCGGTTATACAAATATTACCTCATTTGTAAATTCTCGCTTTCCCTGGAAGGAGTTACTAGTCAAGACTTTAACTGCAATTTCTTTTCCATCATTTAATTTCCCGTAGTATACAACACCAAAACCTCCAGACCCAATTTTTCTTTCAAAACCTCTTGTTGCTTCTTCAATTTCTTTAACACTGAAGCAATGTGCGGTTTCCTTGGGAGCATCGCCCTTTGAAGAGGCAAATTTTTGTGCAGGCTTGGATTCTTCAAGTACATCAGCTAAATTATTGTTTATAAAAAATACTTCACCATGTCGAATCAACTCGTTCTTGAAAGTTTCTGTATGTACCTCGCTCACGAGATTTTCTTCTTCTTCTTTGCAAAAAGTAGCAAGATACCACAGTTGCCAAGAGCAGGACAAGAGCACCAATTACAGAACCCAAAATGATATAAATGTGGTTCTTTTTCCCCCCTTCATGAAGATTAATGTTTCCAGAGTAGCTTTAAATGAACGAAAGCACATAGTGAAGGCATGCATATAGAGCAAGGAACTTGCTCAAATACTAAAATAGGTGGAGTTTGGCAAGACAACAATTATTTAAAAAATGACAATCCAATTTGGACAAAAACCTGCTCGCTTACAGCAGCCATCCAAGGGATTTTCGGCTCATGTTTTCTTTTTCTTTAAAAAAAATAAATTTTATGATTATTTTACCTAGCATTGGCCCCCAATTCTAAGGCTTTGCATAAATAACTACAATCAGATATTGCATATTAGGAATGATTTACTCTCTGAAACAAGAAAAATTCACAATTGAATATTAATCCATTTCAGATCTTTAGTATTTCCATCAAAACCTTTCCAGCATAACCTACAAGAATTCACATCTAAAATATAAAAATTAATTCAAAGTTCAGGATTATTTAAGATGATCAGGAAGAGAAACCTGATGCATGTCGTACAAGGAAAGCAATTGGTTTAAATATTTAGCACAATGAAATAAATTTATAGGCCAAGTATTGAAACCGATACTCACACTAAAGTTAGATCCTTTCTTAGACGACCGGAAGGCACTGTTCCAGATAACATGTTATTCTGCACATACCTAAAACCATCAGATACATGAAATATATTAGGCACGTCACTTGGAACCTATAAATGTAAACTCTATCAAATACTACAGAGAAGACAATTCAAATATAAACAAAAAAATTATGGACATTTGTGTCAATATTCTTTCTGGAATACAGAATGCAATGCCATTATCCATGATACTTACAGCTCCCGTAGACTAGGAAGATTTACTAATGAGGAAGGCAACTCCCCCGTCAACTGATTGTTCTCAAGATGGCTAAAAAAAGTAAAGATCTCAGTCAGCTTAAAAACCTTCAACAGAATATGATAGAAATGAAGGTTCTTGAGATTACAGGATTTTCAAGTTCACACAGCCAGTAAAATCGGGTATAGGACCAACAAATAAATTTCCATCAAGCCACCTGCATCAGGCCACAAACAAATGGTGAAGCCAAAATAGACACAAAGCTTAACGGAAGTAGAATGGAAAAGGCACAATTGGACGACCAAGGAAAAATTGCATGCAAAATGGAACTTACAATTCAACTAAACTGTTCAACTTTGCAACGTCTGTAGGGATGTTCCCTGTCAAATTCTTTTTGGACAATAAACTAACAAGCGCCAAAGGTAGATACGGTAACTAGAATGTCAAATATATGTAAACATAAATAGACTTCAAAACTAGCGCAACAACTTTTACATTTTAACTATTCTTGGCTGTGGATCAGAGTTACACTGCAACCATGACCAAGGAACTGGCATGCATGGATCACCACCTTCATCCAAATCTGAAGATGATAATTTTGAAATTACACTAGCAACAACTGCTCCTGAAGTTCACATGTTCCAATATCAAACATAATCGATCAGCAAAGTTAAATACATTATAAGATATAAATATATAACGTTCAGGAGTTTTAACTTAAAATCAATTTGACTTTAGATTACCATCTAGAGAACCATCACTTTTTTCAAGATACTTGTTAATCTCCATGGCATTTAACAGAGGTCCCAACACAGAATCTGATGTTTTCCCAAACCTAAAAGATAATACAAAAGGGAAGGTTATGTTGGTAAAACCAGGCTCATAAAGCCGATATTTTCCTTGAGCATTTTCTTCAATGTTGACTACAGCTTTGCTGATTTCAGGCATGCCGGGAAGTAGAAGCCTGAATTTTCTCGTATCAGTAGGACCCAAGTCTTCAATTTCTGCAAAGTAGGTGAATGCCCATCCAAAGCCAGGAAAACCATCCAAATTCAAACGGTAAGTTAATGAACCATTTCTGCCAACTACAGCCGTCTGCATAACTTTTTGAGGTGGTCTTTCATCTCTATTGACATCTATTGGCATTTTAGTGGAAACTTTTTCAGTACCAGCAGCAACATCAACAAGAAAATTTGCTTTTCTCACAGAGTCAGACTCCCATATCCGGTCAAAAGGGTCATCAGGATACCTGCCGTGATGATTTCATATTATATACATTATTTAAAAAATTAAACAAAGAAACTTAATCCAAATATTGAAGGCATTATCACAATAGATGGCCCAACAAAGATTGGTAAAAAGAAATCCAGTTTCTTATTGCTTTATTAATTTGCCGTTGGCTGCTTGTAGAACTCTTCATTGAGTATATAAGAAAGTAAATATACTCTTGGTGCTCACTGACCTTACTGGGGCTTCGGAATCTGCTCCAAAATTGATCCTTGCCGAGACACTTAGGAAAAACTGATCCTCAAATTCAGTATAGTAGGTAGAGCCATTAAATTGTCGAAGCTCAAGCGTGGATATGAATGGCTGCCCAGTTGTGGCATTTGACAAACAAACACTCACAGTAGCAGTTGAAGCCAGAAATATGATCTCTCGAACCTTTATGGTGTTGGCGTCAGATATGACAATTGTTGTCCAGTGAGTTGCCCCAAGGGAAATGTCAAATTTTGGATACACGTTATTGTTGTCGAAGTTACCATACAAAAATGTTGCTCTGAGAAGGTAACGTGTTCTACTAGTGACATTGAGTGAGTAACAGTACTTCCTGGAATCAGCAGGGAAGTGTCTTAAGGTCCTGTATTGCTTCCTCGTCTCATTTGCAACAGATAGGTTAATTGCTTCTCCAAAACGAACTTGAGTATCTGGAACCCATTCCAAACCAATGTCATCAGTGAAACTTTCTTGACCTCCACAGTCCAAACTTACAAAACCTAATCCACAATATACAGCATAGTTTAGCTTCGTAGTAAATACTCAACATTCGATTAAACAATCAGCATATTTCATATTGAGAATTCACATGCTAATAAATGCTATTTGGCAAGCTTCATAAGACAACGATCAAGCAAAAAAGATCAAAAATACCGTGAAGAAAATGTTCAAACGGAAGGAAGAACAATTGAAAATAACTTCAACATTAAATATTGGTAAACCGTGGAGTACAAATTATCTAGTTAGTCAACAACAAGTCCAAAACATAATGATCAAAAAATTGAAGAACGGACGACGCGTCAATCATCATCTTAAACCAAAATTTAGGTAAAGATGACGACAGCGATAGAATCCGAAATATGTAACGTTCATTCTCACAAGCCAGAATCTAAGAAACACTGCAACAGCCATTTATCAAACTGGAAAGAGTGAAAATCAAAGACTCGGAGATAACGCCATTTGAACTGAACAAAAACACAGAAACCAACAGTTGCAAAGCTCGATAAACCTTAAGACATGAAAATTACAGTCGAAAATCAATATAAAGTGCAACAGAGCACGGATAATCACTACAGAAAATCGAATAACAAAAATGGAGAAAATACCTGGCATCTGAGCAAAGGAGACATCAAAAAGAAAGAGAAGAAACAGAAACTGAAACTTAGCCTCCATTTTTTCCGAGCATGAAGAAAACAATGAAAATAGATTCAGAGTTCAATCATTGCTGCAACCATCGGAGCCATGAGAGATCTTAAGAAAGCAGAATGGGAAGAAACTGGTAGCCAGAGTGTAAAGTAATCAAGAAGGGTCTATGGGGATTTATCAACTCTTGAGCTCAATAATCAATCAAGAAATGGAATGTGTGGAAGACAGAGAGAGATTGGACTGTTCGTATGATTCTATTATATAATTTCCATTTTTTTCTGGCATGTTATATATAAATTTAACTTAAAATTAATTATTTATTTCCTTTTTATTTTTGACGGGATCGGGATGCGTGGGGCCCGATATAAAGGCGGTATTACAAAAGCTGAACCATAGCTATACAGCGAGATATTGTAAATCTTACACGTGGACGAAGGAGATTCACCGATTAGAGAGGGACCCACCAATAGTTGCATCCGCGTCGCACTGTATCCAACTTAAACGCGGGAAAGCATAAAAATATAATTCTAAAAAAATGCTAAATTAATAAAATTACCGACCTTTTTTTTTAATTATTATTAAAACTTTTACAAATTTTAGTGTATCTTTATTAATAGTCTATTAAAAATAATAATAAAAGATAATTAAACAAGATAATTCGTGTTAAATTGATTATTATTAATTAATAATTTATTGGGTGTCATAAGAATAAAGATAAACCGAGCAGCAAATTTCAGTTCACGTTAATGAAGAAAGAGAGTGATCTTAGCTCAGTGAGCTTTTTCTCCCACGATGAAGTGTTGGCGTTAATCATTCATATGATATTTTTCACTTTCATTCACATCGTTTTTTTAATCTCGATCTGAAAATTAGGCACATTACCCACATGGGTAGTTTTCGTAACCCTTTTGTTCATTTTAATTTGGTCCAATAGGTAGCTTCGAATTTTCAAGTGAAAAGTTAAATTTACCAAACAATCAAAGACTTTACTGGAAAAAGTTGCCTTTTTTTAATAGAAAAGGAAAAGCAATATATTTTGCAATTACTTTTAATTTTATATTTAAAAAATATTATTTTGTAATTGAATATGTTGTTATTGTTTTTACCCGTTTATATTACAAATTATTTTTTTTTACTTTAATTTTTATTTACGCCAATTATTTTCAAATTCTCTATTTTCACGAGTTGGCCCAATTAAACCTAATGGGCCTTAGCCCATCTCTTATTGGGCTGAAACGGATACATAAGGCCCATGCTTGAGTTCAATTCCAACCTCAGATGACTTGTAAATTTAATCGAAATAGAAATATAAAAAAAATATAAATTGTCTAAAATAAAAAATTGGAATCTAGCTTTGTCGATCCATAAATAAAAATAAGCTATAGAAAATTACAAATCTTTAAAAAAAAAAGATAAATAAAAGAAGCCAAGTTATTAATTTAATTATTTTTTTAATTATAAATTTGATAATATTTAGTTCATGAAAATTGATAATAATGACCAAAATTTTAATTTTTATGGGTAATAGATTTTTTAATTATAAAATTGTATAAAAGATAACCTTTTAATTTCGTATTTAATAGATTTCTTTTTTTTTTTAATATATATATATATATATATTTTTTTTTTTAAGAAATCAATTTATTTATTAAATATAAATTAATTTATTATATTATGCAAAATTAAGCGAAAGTTTTTAATTTTGTCGGCCTTCGGAAAGGAGCATCGCGAAGGGGAAAGGGAATGTGCCTCTTCCGAAATGACCGATCATTCTTAGAGGATCGGAGACGAGAACTCTGCAAGGCAAAAACAGTTCTCGATTATCGCCATTTTTATGGACAAATTGCATAGGAACACAGAGATAGCAGCATCGGATCCTAAATTAAAATGGAGAAAAAGACGAGGACGATGTAAAATCTGAAGCAGGAGACGAATCGAGCGGTAAATTGGATGAAATTGCGTTGCGATGTTTTCAATTTAGGGTTTGCAGAAGGAATAGTTGAATCAAGAGTGACACTGACAGTTGCTAATAATTGATGGATTGATGGATTTCTTGTTTGATGATGGAACTGTTCATCTTCACCTTTTTGTTTCTGACAGCACGATTGGAAATCTGGAACTTCGCTCGATAAGGAGAAGACAGATCAGTAGTGTGCATGCGGAAGTGACGGCGGAGGAGACAGCGGAGGCCGGCAAGGCGGGGCGGAGATCAGAAGAGATTTCGATATGACTTTCAAGCTATGTGAAGAATATCTCATCCAAGTAATCCATAGCTACTTCTTTTATCCATCTTTGGTTCAGATTACATTTTCATCCATGAAATTTGAAATCGTTTCATTTTAGTCCTAAAACAATATAATAAGAACTATGATGAGATTAAATTATTGTTATTTTAACATTAAACTTTTTTCGTTAGTTTAAAGAAGTATCAACATATACAGGTTGATTTCAATCCATTATTCATAAGATTGTTTTTATGCAACTCCACATTCCAAAACATAATTTTATAATCTTAATTACAAAAGCTCACAACTTAGAAACTCAAATCTTCAAACGGTATTATTATTACAATAAAATTTTGTGCGTAACCTGTAATCTTTCTGAAACAAAGAATACCTTTAAACTGTCAGTTCTGATCCTTCCTTCTTTCTTCAGTTCCCTCAAGGGATTTCCAGTTCAATTCCTACAGTAGAAGTTGGATAAGTTGCTGTCATGGTGATGGAAAATAGCTGAGAAATGGATTTCACCAACAGCAGAGGATGAAATGGAAGAAGAAGAAGAAGAAGAAGAAGAAGAAGAAGAAGAAGAAGAAGAAGGGAATCCTGATGATGCTGCAGCAGAGAAGAATGGCACAGAGGTTAATCTATTTGAGTGGCCATGGATTTGCCACTCCCCCATTCTCGTCTCTGCTGCTCTTTCCTGCATTCGCAATGTTAATTCACAGGCAAAAGTCAGAACATCAAATATGATATATCTACTAACTACATGAGGAGCTGAATGCAAACACAAGAAATATATGTACGGATTATATGAAGTTTGGTTTTCAAATGGTTCATTACCCTGGAGATGGGAAAGAAACAGGAATTTGAAGGCACAGCATAGCCATATGGCTGAGAAGATTCAATTGCTGCTGAAACAGAGTTTTCAAGCTGTTTGTGATTGAGCAAGATGTTAGCCAAGCATTAACAATAAAACAAAAGATCTCCAGAACTCAGTCTCGAGAATTACCGTCGTTCTACCATCAACGACGACGTCGGGTGAGCTGAGATGACAACCATTACCAAACATGCCAATGCTCTCACTTTGAGGGTCAGAATGATTGGGGGGAGCAATTCGCAAACTCAGGTCAAGACTCTGGTTGTCCTCTACAAATCAAGACGGTTTTCGAAACCAATTGTTATGTTATGTATAACCTGATCGAGCAAAGGGGGTTGTTAAGAACTAGAATGAGAAAATGTATAAACAGGGAAGAACCAAACCTCCTGTGTCAATCTCTGCAGCCATCTCTGACATATAAGAACTTGGATCAAAGTTTGTAACAGCCTCTTTACCATTGCATCTTAAGGCAGCTATGTCATAGGCCCTGATTGAACAACAGTAAACAATCAAGTTAAAGGGAGTGACCCGACTATAAAAGCTTCTTGCGAGGAAGCCCTCCGTGACACTAGCCTTAAGCTAACGCAGACATTAGAAAGTTTGAAAGATTTAAGAAGACCTTGCAGCTTCAATCTCACTATCAAAGAGACCAAGATACATGTACCTGTAAGGAAGAAAAATGCCAACAAAAACAGCTCGATTCAAGACAAAATCCCAGTAACATGATCCAAGAAACACACAGAAAACGAAGTCCCAGAATAATTTAGACTCACTTCCTGCCTAAGAACTGGCCCATCCGAGCTTCCCATCGACCACATTTATGCAAGGTAACTCCTCTGTACTTCGAGCTTCCTCTTGTAAATCCATTGCTACGGCGACGAAGATTATGAATAAGCTCTTCCTTAGTGATATTACTCATCTGGGGTGTTAATGGCAGAATCAGAGAGAAGCTCTTCGTCAATGGCGTAATTTGAATTTCTGACAGTAACAAGCATTATCTTAGACTACCTCACCTGTTTGATATCTTCTTCATAATTTCTGACACTGAAATTGATATCTGCGTCGACCCCCCGAAACTTGATCGCCGCTTTATCATATGCTCTGAGATGGAAAATATGAATTCTAAGAGAAATCCAACCAAAAATGGCGGAAAGAACAAGAGAAGTGGTTTTTTTTTTGTTACCTGGCGGCAGCATGAGCAGTATCGAAACCGCCTGAAGGAAAAGAGAAACAGCCATAGAGAAAATGATGAATCGAAGTTCGAGAAAAGAAAAGAAAAGAAAAGGAATCAAACAGCAATGGCCGTACCCAAATAAACCTGTTTCCCGCAGTCCCTGGTAACGAACAGAAAAGGTGCTCAAGAACGGCATAAATGGCGGATTCAAATTCAAGGAACCTAATAAGGTCATGGAACTGTCAAAACAATAAAACACTTACCAAATATGCGATTCCCATCTCCCGGTTCTACGATAATACGTAACGCCACGATACTGCGAACTTCGAGGCCTTGGACCACGTCTGTTTTTCCTCATCGCCTGATCCTGTGGCTGCGCCGGTGCGCCGCCGTCTCCATGATTGAATTCCGATGGAGAAACCTCCGGCCACTGCATCTGAGTACTCGAACTAGTATTTAATCCGTCGGTTAACGGGAAGAACTCCTTCGTTTGGTCGCGGTGGTCATCGGAAATAGAATTTAATCCGTCCGTTAACGGGAAGAGCTCTATCGTCTGGTCGCAGTGGTCATCGGAAATAGAAAGTGATTTCACCGTTGAGCTTTCTTGAACCGCGTAATTTTTACCGATAGTGAACGGGAAAACCTCGTCGACGTTGGTGGTGCTGGCGGAAGGATCGCCATTAACGACGGAGGACGAGTTGAAACATCCAGCGGTTTCCATTCTGTTCGCTGGAAAATTCAGAAAACTCTCAGTAACCATCTCCGATGGAACAACGTCGTGGTTAAGATTCAGCATGAGCTTGAAACTTCACCTTCTGCAAAAAAAAAACATGGAAATCAAAGCATAATTGGATTGTAAAGAATCAAACCATCACAACACTTCAGCTGTTACACAATCAGAGGATCATTGTTGAAGAAACAAAGAGAATATGAAGAAGAAGACAATAAGGGTGGAGATGGGTCACCAGTAAACAGACTCCTGACTGCTTGAATCAATGAAGAGAGGAGAATGAAGTCCAAAGAGAGTGGGTGAAGTTAATTTATTGAAGGTGGGAGCTCGATTTCCATGGCGGATAGAGGCAGGAAATTGAGAAAAGACGAGGTGGGGGTCACTAAAAAACTGCACTTCTCTTGTCTCTTTCTGTAGTTTGAAAGAAATCAACGAAAACGTTTTATTTTAATTTAATTTTGTTTTTATTTTTATATTATTTTCTTAAGCTCATCGATAGTTTATCTATTTCTTGTTTTTTTTTATAAATATTATCAAACTTGATTACTTTCTAACATATTTATTTTTTCTCCTTGCATCAATTTTTAAATATAATTTTAGACTAATTAAAAATAATAATAAAAAAGAGGACTTTTTAATAATATTACAAATTTTAATATTAATGGTATATTTAATCATTACTTGTAACTTTTTAATGTATTTTTACTACGAATGGCTTATGTAAGAAAAATGGTAACGTAAACTTTTGATAATTTCTTTAATATAATTTAATTTATGTTATAAAATTTATATATTATATTTACTAAATTGCATTTTTACAATAGGAGAGGAAAAACTAGAAATTAAAAAAAAAAATCTTTATTGTCTGTTTCTTTTTTTCCAATAAAATAATAAACAAAAATCAATACGTTCAATATAAAGAAAGAATAAAGAAATATATTTATTTTTACCTCTAAAGCAAATCCCCATGAAAGAGGAAGATCCACTTTTACATGGAACTACGAAATTTTCCCTCTTTCACTACATGCACCCTCTTCAAAGGCATCACTCACCATATACATACATATATATATATATACACATATATAAATACACATATATATAAATACACACATATATAAACATACACACATATATATATACACATATACATATAGAATTGCCGTAGTTCGTGACAGGTAATTTATTTCCATTTATGTTTATTAAATTAATTCTTTAAGAAAGCAGATACAAATGAGAGAAGAGTACCAGGCCGGCCTAACAAGCTCATCTCTTTCCTCGGGAAGGATATATGAGCCGTGATAGGCCCAATTGGATACGTGATTGACCATGCAAATGAAATAGGGAAATTGTCATGGGTGGCTAAAGATAACTAGGTAAGATGAGAAAAATTAAAAAAAAAAAAAATTAAAATTTTTTTCTTTAGAAACATCTTGTTGGTAGAGGGACAGAAGGAGACTAAGTCAGTTCAAGAACGCCAAGTGCCCCTGTTTTTTCAGGTTAAGAAGAGGTAGAAAAAGCTTGATTGAATGACCTAACAAAAGGGTACCTGTACCCAAAACCAACAAAAATGGATAGGTAGAGAATACCTAGGGGCATGAGACAACTCTCTTTAAGGAACTTGGCTCCTCCAACCATGCCGTTACAACTTCAAAATCATACTATGTTGAATCAATCGCATGAACATTCATTGCAAAAAGAAGCCATAGTATACCAGTCTATCTATAACTAATCATCAAAAAAACAAAACAGTAGATTCAAATTTTAAACAAAAGTTTTGAAGTGTAAATCTCAGTGCAAATTACTAAACTCACCTTCTAAGCTCTTCAGATGTTCAATTCCATTTCCAAAAAGAAATAATCCTCCACAAGGACAAGGTAGGCAAGAGAATAGGGGGAACTCGACATCCCATTCAGACACTCAGACCTCCTACTTTCTTCCATGACGCAAAACAGAAAAGCAGCAGAAACAGCAGCGCGTACAAAATTTAATTAAACTAAGGTCTATGGAAATTTATGTCAAACAGAAATGAAATCACTGAGAGACACCAAGCCACTTGGAAAAGTTGTCGAACTCGGTGTAATCACTGTCTGAAATCATTGTCTGATACCATGCTTTGCCTGCTGCCCTTATTCCTGAAGCCTCCTCCTGAATACAATATGGCCACAAGGGTCAATATGGGTCTCAATATCATACATGCAAAGCCACAATCACGTGACCTATTCAAGCTGAAAAAAGTAACGAATTCCAAGCTACACTAAAACTACGAAGTCCCATTCATCTATAAAACAAGTTGAGTAAACTTTGGAAGCTAACAAAATAAGCAATCAGTACCAACAAAATAATAGACCACAAATTCACAGATACTTCATCAATGTCATAGAAAAAGAAGCTATGCATCAATCAATAACATGAGATTGCTACCATAAAAGTGAAAGAGATAAAATGATGACTTGATATACAAGAGAAAATTAAAAAATACTCATCAAACAAGTTGGAGAAAAAACGAAAAAGAAAAACATGATGCCATTCTACAACTCATTATAATCAACAGTGAAATGCATAGTTGAAAATGAAAACGGTACAAATCATACAACCATAATCTAAAACCGAGCAAAAAACCTGAGGCTAAAGCATTATAATCAACAGTGAAATGCATAGTTGAAAATGAAAACGGAACAAATCATATAACCATAATCTAAAACCGAGCAAAAAACCTGAGGCCAAAGCATTATAATCAACAGTGAAATGCATAGTTGAAAATGAAAACGGTCGCGAATGCAATACTATAAACCTATCATCTCACAACATCAGAATGTCGAATCGGATTTCAAAATTCGGGCACTTGAAACATTTGAAATATTTTAATCTACAACAAATTTGGTTGATAAACAACGCTACCACCTAAATTTTGGAAACAAGCAGAGAGTAATTAAAAATAATAAATCCACAGAGCCAGATTCAAAAGATACCTTCGGGATAATGTTCCTCTTCTTGTCGAGTTTCTCCTTCTTAGCTTTCACACGTTGTGCCTCAGCCAATAAAGACATTCTCCTTGCAGTCTTAGCATATGGGTTAAGCTTCAACATGGCATTAAGGTTCTTGAGTGGGTTCTTCTTCAGAGAAGGTCTCTTCACAGCCTTCTTGATGGGATTAACGACAGATTGAACCTCATCAGAGTTTATAATCCTAGACAAATCAGCATTGACCATCTTTGCTCTCGGAAGCACGTAACCCTTCTTCTTCTCAGATGACTTCTCAAACGATCCATAGATGGAATCGAGCTTCTCAAAAGCAGTTTTAGTCCAGATAACAAATCTTCCAAGATGACCTCCAGGAGCTAACTTCAAAAGATTCAGCCTCTCGACATTCACCACCTCGATACCAGGAATGTTACGGAAGGCCTTCACAAGCTTAGCACCTTCAGTACCATACACAATCAATGGACCCTTTCGCGAAATGTAGCGACGATTCCTCATCTTACCCTTACCAGGGCGGATGGCGTGACTGTCCTTCGCCTTCTCAGCATCAGGAAATGCACCAACCTGCTTCAAAACCTTAATCGCAGAAGAGGTCTTCTCGATTCCCTCAGCCGAGTCGCTAATTACAAGGGGCAGTTCCGGAACAGACTCGATCCGGTGACCACGAGCCAAAACCAAAGAAGGAATAGCAGAAGCAGCAATGGCAGAAACAACGGCGTACCTCTTTTGATTGACGTTGATCTTTCGGTGCCATCGGCGCCAGATCTTAGTTGGAGCAAACATGCGTCCTCCTCGACACATGTTTCCAAAAGCTCCTTGACCAGCGCGGTGAGTACCACCACCAGGGACACGAGGAATACGAGAAACAGCTCGTCCTGTACCCCATGACTCTGCGGAAGTTTGATGACCGGCACGCTTGCTCACAGCATAGGGTTGGCGTCGGTTTTTTGAGATATTGGCGTGGACAAAATTAACGATATCCGGTCGAATGGAAGCTTTCATAACATCGGGCAACGGCACAGTCGGGGCAGCATCAGTGGCCATATCTCCTTCGAGAGATTGGACGGCGACCAAAGGGCGAGCGGCTGCGGCGGCCATTTTGGACGGGTGTGTGGTAGCCGGAGCAAACTAGGGTTTTTACCTCTTGGAAAACGAGGGAGAGAAATGCTGATCAATTTATAGGGTTGATATTGAGACAGAATTAGGTTTTTAATCGGGACTAGTGATTCCCAAGCCCACGGGCCCATTCTTTTTCCGAAAGCCCATGGGCTCAATTTTTTTGAAAGCCCATATCCTGATTGATCGGACCGATGTTGAGCCGATCCAATGCTTGATTTTATTTTATTATTTTATTATATTTTCTCCTTAAATACACTTATTTAATCTAATTAAGTTGTATTATTTTATCTACCCTATCTTATTTTCTTAAACGAACACTTGCATATTTTATACTAAAATAATATAGTTTATAATTTTAATTAATTATGTACAAATTTTCATAAATTCATTAATTTATGATATAAAATTAAATTTGATTATTGCAAATAATAATAATAAACCATGCTTAAAAAAGTTTTTTTTAAACTAAAAAATATTTAAAAAATATTTAAAAAAAGTATCATTAAAAAATTTGGAGATAACTTATAAAGTCGGTAAGATTTTTTTTTAATTTTTTATTTATTTATAAAATAAAATGATGTTAATACTATTTTAAAATTTTAATAGATATTTTTAAAATATAGTACTCGAGTATTTTTTTTTTTTAATTTAAGAATATTAGTGAAAACAAAATAAAATTTTTTAGTAATACTTTTATTAATTTATTAGTTAAAAAACTAAAACTTTTTAACCTAACAGGACTAGTAGACACGTGTTTATATTTTAGGAAGAACGGAATTACACGCTGGACATAACGGTGACCACAAGATCCATCGGCTGAGATTATGGAGGTGGCCACCTGTGCACATTTGGGGCTGGGTAGGGCCTACTGCCCCAGTCATCAACCCCGAACCCACACCCTTTGGTGAGGCGACACGTGGCAAGAGGACTCCCACATGTGAAAAATTATTAATTCTTTTTTTGTTTTTTCCGAAACAACAATTTACGTGACGGTTGCCACGGAGACGGGAGAGTGAATGGTAAAGATGGATTAGGATTTTGTGTGTTCTTGATCCAAATTCATTGATCCTTGAGTTGAGAGTAATTGCTAGTGCCGTTTAGGTTGTGAGTGCGAACGCACATTGTCGAGTAAATGCTTTAGTGTAAAGGGATGATGCACCGAGGAATGGAATAGAATGATTCCGAGTCTGGCGTGATGCATCCAATAACTATGGGTTGTAGAACTGCGAGTTTTTTTGAAGGATGTTGTTGTCCTTGTTGAGCAAGCGCTTATTGGATGTAGATTCCAGGTGGGTCGGTATATTGGGTACGCCTTTGCTAATGATCCTTCAGACTTTTGTTAAACTGCTGCATACATTGAGCATTTTGTAAATCTTTCCATAATCAATTTTTTGCAATCGTTAGTTTTCGTCTTTGATTTTTGGAAAAAAAATTATCTGCGTTTCTTGAGATTTGAATCGGCCGTCGTATGATTTTCATTTGCTCATTCGTCGAATGTTCGTCATAATCAACAAAATTTGATGGGAGCAGGGATGCCTATGGATTTGCTCTGAGACCTCAACACACGCATAGATATAAAGAGCACACTAACATCTACAAGGTATTGTTTCAACATCTTAGATTATACCATCGATCTTTGTTTCCATTTGCTCATTCGTCGAGTGTATTGTGTACATTTCGATACTCATGGAGTCATTGTTATGACTCTAAATTAGTTTCTGTAATAAGTTCTGGTCTATGAAATCGAGTTTGACAATGCAGTAATAGGCAACTAGCTAAATCCATGTTTTGTTTGGGAGACTGCAGAATTTGCTAGAAAGTTTAGTTTATTTGAAAGATTTTGTATGGATGTCGCCAGATGAGCTCAAGAAATCCTTCAATGTTTATATATCCAAGTGCGTACTTTGAATATTTATGTTATCAGGAGGAGGAAGAGGAAAGGTGCCATAAGTGGGAGAATTTTCTTGATCAAGTAGCTACACCATTTCAACCAAGCCCTCTTAAGGAGGAGTTAAATACAAATACACTGCAGGCTGAAACGAGTGAGCGTCAAGAAGAGACCGAGTTGGGGAGGTGTAGCACAGGAGATGACTCAACTGCCTCAAAATCTGATACTGTCGACGCAACAGATAGTAGTCCTGAAAAACTGTTAGAGCCTCCAATAGAAACACGTAAACGTGTCGTTCAGACTTGGTGTCAAACTAGGCCATCCCTAAATGCCATTGAGATTATGATGGGCTCTCGTGTTAAAAAGAAGATAATGAAAGATGAAAAGACAAGTTATCGTGGAGTTCATGTTCCACCACTAGAGGGGGCAGAATCTTGCCCTGAAGAGGAAGAAGCTTTCTGTAGTGGAGCAGTAAATCGTAGAACATCTGCTACTGGGGTAGGAAGAAGGGGTGAAGAATGCATTTCTAACAGTGTGAAGCCCTCAGAGAGAGATGGTGTCGTGGGCGATGGAGTTTCAGAAGATCAGCTCTTTCCATGGAAAAAAGAATTAGAATGTCTTGTTCGTGGGGGGTTGCCGAAAGATCTGAGGGGAGAGGTAAAGCTGGAATTTTGACTCATCTCAAGTTCCTTATTAGGAAGATTTTTGTAGTTCTAATAATACCTTACAGGTGTGGCAAGCCTTTGTAGGTGTAAAGACCCGTCGAATCGAGAAATATTACCAGGATTTATTGGACCAAGAAACTAATTGTAGTGCGGATAATGAGAACCATATCCCCTCTGGTGTACCGATAAAATTGAAAAAACAGATTGAGAAGGTCATTAGATGCATGCGCCTTCATTCAATCTTTTTAATTTGTAGGTGCTACTTCTTTTTCCTTGTTTTTCAATTTGGCAAAGACGGTGCTGTAATCCGTGCTTTTTGTTTACAGGATATACCACGGACGTTTCCTGGTCATCCTGCTCTGGACGAGAATGGTAGAAACTCCTTGAGGCGTTTACTTTTAGCATATGCTCTTCACAATCCCTCTGTTGGGTACTGTCAGGTAATTCATGTGTAACAGTCCCATTTAACAAGCAAAGAAAAGCTTGACATCTTGATCTTCATCAATGTACATGTAAGAAATAAAATGGATGATATCCTCCAGATAAGACCAGTCTTTGTAAGTGTTAACACTGAGCTTTTGGTAGTACATTGTTCCATTCTTGAACAACATGGAAAAATGTCAGGCAACAAAGCCAGAAATGTTTGAAACAATTTGCATTCTTTTGACGTTATATGTTGTTTGACAACCTTAGGTGTTTTAGATGTTTGCTTGCTTTAATTTCTTATTTTAATGCTGTATTTATTGTAAAGTTTATTCTTTAACTCTTATTTCTGGAATGAAATTTATTTGTAGCCTCATGCTATTCATTCTACATTTTACATATTCTTATTATGAATTATGATTATTTTGTTTTTACTTAATATTTTCTGCCTTTCAAAATGATCCAGGCAATGAATTTCTTTGCGGGCTTGTTGCTACTCCTGATGCCCGAGGAGAATGCATTTTGGTACACTTCAGATCAGAATTTTTCTTTTTACGTTACATTTAAAATGATGCACTTTAAATAGATTCTCTTTTTATCTGATTGAGGGTGTTTTTTTAATGTGATTCAGATGCATAATCTGTTTTTTTTTTTTTTTTTTCCTTTTCTTTCTGAAATAAACTGAACTTTCATGGAACAAATGAAAGAATACAAGGGTATACATAAAACAAGCCTGAAGAAAGTGGTAGTCCAAAAACTAACTACAAAAGGGACTTCAATCTAAGAGAACAAGACCAAGGTCATAATTATAAAGAGACCTGGTGACAACGGTCATAAAAAGATATTATATCTAGCAATCTCCCAAACCTCTATCGATCCCAAAGGTCGGTAGTAAACTGGCACTCTCTAAGCATGTGAATCATGTGCTCCTCATGTCTCCTACAAAAGGTTGCACCATTGCACGTACAAAACTAGGAAAGAGTGTCTTTGAACGTGATCCTTAATGTTAACCTTCCCAATTAAACCTACACGCAAAAAAAACTTTTTCAGATGCATAATCTTTATTCTTCCCTGTCATGACTTTATTTATTGTAATTATTATTCTTTTTCATAAAAATTAAAAAAAATGAAAAATGAAAAAAAGAAGCTAGACTCCGAAGTTCTTGATCGACTGATGTAAATAGGTGTTGTTTTAAGCATAAATGCGAAGGGACAAGTTCTTTATCTGATTCTAGGAGACAACTACAATTGAATGTCTATGTCCCTCTAAGATCATCTCTTCACTTACATGCTTATGTGATTAGATTCCTATAGATGTTATGGATGAACTGGCTACATAATTTTACAGGACTTTGGTTGGAATAATAGATGACTATTTTGAGGGATATTACACCGAGGAAATGATAGAATCGCAGGTATTGTTTAAGAACTCATAATCTTTAATTACTTTGCTTCATAGGCTCTTGCTTTGAAATCTTTAGGTTTGAGTTAGCGATCGTGTGATTATCGGCTTTTACTTTCAGTGTCTAACGTTTGGTATATTATATCTGACTTAAGTGTCAAAGTCTCTTTATCAACTTCAACTACTTTCTCTCTGCTAGCATTTTATTGAAACCTTATAATTTTCTCAATATCTCCAATGCTTAATGGTACAAGCTGGTCATGGGTTGAAAACCCTTTGGTGGCCAGAATTGTTGAATTTTAAATATTTCATAAGTTTCCATTATTACAGAATGCCATTGAGATTGGTAGTAGTCTTTGTTCAAATTCAATAACATGTGGGAGTTGAGAGAGTTCTAGATATCACAAAAATAAGTGTAGTAACATTATGGTACCCAACCAAAGGCATTTTCTGCTGTCTTCTAGATTTTTACTCCAGACGTAATGATATAATTTTTAATCATGTACATGTGTAGTATAAAGCATGGAGTTACATTTTCATTTTGGTTATATGAATTATTTATTCTACCTTTTTAGAACATACATTTTTTTCTGTCATATATATTTTATCCCAGTCTGTGCTTCCTACGTAGGTTTACAACTGAAATAACATAGCCGAGAAACAAATGTACCTCATTTGAATTTTACTTAGTTTTCTCTTTTTTTTTTTTAACATTAATCTCCTCTGTGTTTCTTTTGTTAGGTGGACCAGCTTGTTTTTGAGGAATTGATGCGTGAAAGATTTCCTAAATTGGGTCATACATTTTATCTTTTTCCACATATATCATTTTTCTTTGGTATGTATTTTTCATTATGAGACATGGAGACAGTTGGCTTATTTATCGATGCTTATGGTGCAGTTGATCATTTGGATCTCTTGGGAGTGCAAGTGGCATGGATCACAGGACCTTGGTTCCTTTCCATTTTTGTAAATATGATTCCGTGGGAGAGTGGTGGGTTTCTTTTAATATCGTGTTCAAGATATTTTTTTATTTTCTATTAACGTTTGGGGGTGGTTTCTTGATTGACTAGATGATTTCATGGCTTTGCATTAACTATTTTCATAGTGTGAATCCTTACAGTACTCCGAGTTTGGGATGTGCTTCTGTTTGAAGGCAACAGGGTCATGCTGTTCCGGACAGCACTTGCATTAATGGAACTATATGGTACTTGGGTATTGTAAAAAAAATAACTGCAATTTTTATCAGTTTTCAGATGCACGAGAAGTGGGTGTAGTATTATACTTTTCTATCATATCGCTCTTTCTTCAGGTCCTGCGCTAACTACTACAAAAGATGCGGGGGACGCCATTACTTTGTTACAATCCCTTGCTGGTTCCACTTTTGATAGTAGCCAGCTTGTGTTGACTGCTTGCATGGGCTTTCTGACTGTAACTGAAGTAAGACTAGTGGAGTTGAGAACAAAGCTCCGGCCATCCGTGCTAGTTGTAATTGAAGAAAGAACAAAGAAAGGTCGGGTTTGGAAGGACTCAAAAGGGCTAGCTTCCAAGCTTTATAGTTTCAAGCATGATCCTAGATCACCTACAGAGAGAGAAAAGACAGCTGCAGGAGCCAATGTAGGGCCCTGCACCCCTAAGCCAGATGACATTCTTAATGAATTGGCCGGTGATTCTGGAACAGAGTCGCTTCCAGACCTTCAAGAACAAGTAACTCCCTTTTTCATTGGTAATTTGGTGTCACCTGATATTTCTTTGCCGATTGTTATTTGATGATTCCTTCCTTCTGAAGAAGGTCCATGATACAACAAAAAGGATGTTTGCCCTTCCCTAGGATCCAATGAATAATTAGATTTTTATTGTTAGAGATTGGCCTGCAAGCTGCCTTAAGGAGAGTCTCATTCCTTGTAATTTTAGATGTGGATCCTGTACAGTAACATTTGTAGGATTTTTTAGAGATTTGATTATCATTTATATTTATTTGGAGGTTATTAGCCATTGATTAATTGTCTACACCTATCACATATGAAATGCTTCAATTTGTTAAGATATCATAGATGCATTTTTCACTTTAAAAGGCCATCTTTAGTTTATTTTTCCTACAAGCATTGTCCAGGAAGCTCATCATCATTAGTCATTGGGTTCAATTCACCTCGAGTGTCATTTCCAACTCATAAAATGGTATTTGATTTTCAGGTTTTCCCTTTTTGGGTTAATTTCAATCTTAAACGGTTTTGTGCAGGTAGTATGGTTGAAAGTTGAGTTGTGCAGGTTGCTGGAGGACAAAAGATCTGCGGTTCTAAGGTTATTACTATATTTTATGAGACTTGGATTTTCTTCTCTGAGAATTTATAGTGGTTTCTGTATGATTGCCACAGATTCTATTAGGGAGTGGTGATAATCAACTTAGGAAAAAGATATGTGAAGAAAAAAAAAATCCAATGATTTTGATTTCTTCACACTTAGCACCACCTTCTGTTATTGAGTTCCAGCTATGTGTATTTGCCTCAATACTCATTATATCAAATCATAATGACTGCTTCAATATCGCTTCCTTGAAGGGACTTTCAGGATATGTTCCTCTTTTCATGTGTTTGTGCTTGGATTAGTGTATTTAACGGGTTATGGCTTATTATTAGCAAAACAAGCCTGCTTCTTCTGCGGAACTGGCTCTTCTTGTATCGTTTCAAGAAAATGGTTATTAAAGCTTCTGTTTCTTTTTGCTTTCCAGAGCTGAGGAGCTAGAAACAGCACTAATGGAAATGGTCTCGCAAGATAATCGGCGGCTATTGAGTGCCAGGGTATAAATCTCGTCTGTGAGGAAAGATTTTAATGCTTGTTGTTACGTGATTGCTTTTTGTAATATTATAATTCAAGACCTCCTGCATCCTTGTATCATTGAGAAGTGCTCCTTTTATCTCTTGACTTATAACCTTTTAGATACATAAGTGGAGGCTCGGTTCATCTAAGCGTGACTAGTGGACTTGCTTCTAAAACTTTCCTTTAGGTTTCTGGTCCATACTTAAGATTTTGCTTATATTCTCTAGGTTGAACAACTAGAGTTAGAGGTAGATGCGCTACGGAAAACTCTAGCAGAGAAGAAAGAACAAGAAGTTGCAATGCTTCAGGTGTGTGTTAGGTGATATCACATTCACATTCTGATGGGGAAGCCTGATCTTAATCCGAAAGTTGACCGAGTTTTAAGTTTTAACTATCAGTTACTTCTGTTAACAACTGATCGATTCTTCTACATCGTAGTTGTTGATGCGTGTCGAACAAGAGCAAAAAGTAACCGAGGAAGCTAGAATAAACGCAGAGCAAGATGTAGCAGCTCAGAAATATGCTGTTCATATGCTTCAGGTCAGATTATTTTTGGTTCTCTGATAATAATGTGTTGTCGTATGATACTCAAAGAGCAAAGTTCCCTAGATTGCTTGAAGTTGTTTAAAGGTTGAAGTAGATGCTATTGGTTTGTGCTGGTTTTTTACAAGATAGAAACTCATATTAGCCTGCATAAACTCTGAAGCTCTTTCTGTTGTCCCATAATCATGTCGAGATTTTTTCTTCTGTGATTATCATTTTCTCTATAATTCAAATACAGGATAAGTATGAGAAAGCTATGGCTTCACTTGCTGAGATGGAGAAAAGGGTGGTGATGGCCGAATCCATGTTGGAGGCTACTCTACAATATGAATCTGGCCAAGTTAAAGCAACGGCATCTCCTGGGTATAAAAATATTCAAAAAGATATTTGATGTGACTTTTTGAACTGACTTGATAAATGTGTTTTCTCGAAAAGAATAACTTAGGGAAGGATCATAGGTTTATAAGAAAGAAATACATCTCTATTGGAATGAGACCTTTTGGGGAAGTCCAAAGCAAAGCCACGAGAGCCTATGCTCAAAGTGGTCAATATCATACCACCATTGTAGAGAGTTGTGATTCCTAACATTTCGTTAGTGAATCAATGATAATGTACTAAGAACATATAAATGTTAGAAAATGTTTTGTTTTGAATAATTCATTAAGCTTTCCATACGAAAATTCATTTTTATGAGGGTTGGCTGCTCTGTAGGTCACGTAATCCAGGATCTGCACAGGATAAGGATAAGGATAATCAGAAAAAGGTTGGTTTGCTGCCATTTGCACTCGGCTGGCGGGATCGAAACAAGGTATTATTTTAGTTCAATAATTTTTCAGCCAAATATGCACCCACAAGAATTACCAATTGGTCCTATCATGGCCACCCTTGTGCTTTTTTTTTTTTTTTTTTTTTTTTTTTTTTTTTTTTTTTTTTTTTTTTTTTTTTTTTT
>NW_019272041.1:3596198-3609309 GCF_002738345.1 Cucurbita maxima
TTTTTTTTTTTTTTTTTTTTTTTTTTTTTGTTATTTACAATCATATTCACGGATTACATTGTATTTGGCAGGGTAAATCGAACGAAGAATCCTCTTAACAGAAGATGGTGAAAGATGGAGACCTAAAAGCAAATAAAGGTCAGTTTCAGTGCATGAAATTCATCGTATTATTTGCATACACAAACTATGCACAGTACTCACAATTTTACGTTTAAATTTATGAATCTATTTGATATAAAATTGGAATGTTCATTTCTTATAGATTAATTGTTTATTAGCAGTTCACGTACTTCAAGTTAAGTTTGGCTCAGAATGGACGGGTGTCACTACATAAGTGGGAAGGTTCAAGAAGTTGGAAGTCGACCATATTTAAGGTTAAACGTTAACTCTGTCCATTATAAGCTTGTTTAGAATGACGTTTTAAGTGTTAAAAAAAACTAGTTTTTAAGCGCTTCAAAACTAAAGCAAGCTCGGGCCCATTGGCTTTTTCGTTTTTTTTTTTTTGTCAGCTTGGATTTCTACTCTCAAATGGAAAAGAACTGGCGAGCTTGGAGGAACTTTCCTTTTAGTTTTCTTCACATTGGCTTACTCTTTGGGAGCAGAACCCAATTTGAGTGAGAACTGCAACCACAAAAGAGGCGTCCAGGTAGTAATTTGATGAATTTTTGTGAGCGTGGGAATATTATTACATACAATGATGTAAATTATTTGGTTTCAATTTATGCATTTTATTTGTGTCTGGTGAACAAATATATACTTTAAGTGTACTTTTTTATTCAGGACAGATTCACTAAAAGTCTATATTTCTATGAACAAATCTAAAATGGAGGATAGAATAGAATAGAATAGAATAGAAATGCACCTGATAGAATAGGAACGGCTCGTTCGAACTTGTTTGGTTATATTTTGGTCCATTATGTTATGGTTAGTTATATTAAAACACGGATGTGATGTGGCATTGAAAGTAAACTTGCATCAGTTCAATTTTCATATATATCATATCAAACTGCTATCTCTTTAATATAGATGACCAAATTGCTATTATATTCACATGGGAAAATGAAAGATTTCTTACCCATGAAACTAGATTTTGCTCCTCATCAGGTCTTAGACGCTTGCTTTCTTGTCTTATTATGAAATATTTTTTAAAAAAATAACCCAACTGAATGTTGGGAATATTATTCTAAGTCACCCCCAAACCAATCCGAAATTTTTAGTCATGTGATAAGCATGATTTTATTAAATAATTTAAAAAAAAAAATGACCTGTCAACATTGTTTAAGTCGACTTTTTTTTTTTTTTTATCATATTTTTTATTATCCATTTTTTCTAAATTTGAAGAACTAATAGAGCTTAGAGGTTAAAAATGAAGAACTAAAATTCAATAAAGAATAACTAAAAGTGTTGAACTAAAAGTTACGAAAAATAATCTAATAAATTTAATTCAAATATTTTAGTCTTATGATCGAACTACTCTATTTGTGTAGATAAGTTATGTGTAAATACGTTAATTAGCAAAATACAAGCTTGACAACAAAGGAACACAACCTCCTAACTCAACAACGAGCAAATCGTGTCAACAATAATCAAGAAACAAATTTATCATTTATGGCTTCTCATGTTGATGGTTTATTGATAGTAGACACACAACACGCACGTGAGTAAAGATATCGATCTTTTTAACCAAGTTGATAGATCTATAAAATGTAATGTCGTTTGTAGACATGACATGTTATTTATGATCTACAAGGAGTAGAGATTGCAATGGTCAATCATGGTTGCTTTCTTTTTTAATGAAGACTTTTTATGTCATCATGCTCTAAATGTCAAAGTGGAAAAACGTCGTTTTTATCACATTATCAAATTATTTTCGCCCAACTTCACATAATTTTTAAAAGAATGGATAACGGCCACTTATCTGAATAAGGTTATATCCGAGAACCAAATCTAGTTAGATTATTGAGAGATTATGCAACATATAAAATAAGTATCCAACAATATAAACAAATTCAATAACCTTTTTTGTGCTATAGTTGAATATTTCTAACAGATCTCTCATGAAGAACTCCACAATTGAAAAAAATATATAGAAACAACCACGTCAGAAATCCTATAACTTAGAAATATATGAACAATGACCTTTAGCAAGTAAATATATATATATATATATATATATATATATATATGTATGTGTATATATACACTTTATATATATTCTATGAACAAATGCAAAATGGAGCATAGAAATGCACCTGATTTGATGAAGTTTGTGTAAAATATTGACGAGAAGGACCATTCAGTGCATTCAATCAAGCTTTTGAACCACTTTTGGAGCCTGTCATTGTCAGTATATCCAACGTCAAGGGGTGAAGACGAGCCTCATTATAGCTTTCGAGTGTGATTTCTATCGTATCTTCGACCACCATTAGGCTTCCTGTCAGAATCTCTGTTGTTTCTTGGAGGTGTAAAGGCAGATGCAGGGGAGCCGTGGGGTATGCTCGTACTAGGGTTGTATCTTTGGGAAGCAAGATAGGAGAGAGCCGTGACGACATCGGCGATCACAGGACGCATATTTGGCTGCTCTTGGACACACATTGCTGCAATTGCAAGAGCCTGATACAAACCCCTTGAAGGATGTTGGCCTCTAAGCATTGGATCTGCCATTTGTGCAAATCTCAGACGATCATTAAACAATGGTCTTGCCTGCAACAAAAGGATTTATATAATAAGTGTGAAATATTTTGCTAAGTCTTGTGGTTTTATTTGAAATTCCACATCGGTTGAGGAGAACAAAACATTCTTTATAAGGGTGTGAAACCTCTCCCTAACAGAGAACAATATCTGCTAGCGGTTTAAAACTTGAGTGGAAGTGCGAAAAGAAAGAACAATATCTGCTAGCAATGGGCTTGGGCAACTAAATGTCCTGTTCACATTAAAAGGCCTCGGGCTAATTTTCTTGTGCTGTCCTGTCAACTCTATTAATATTTATCTAGACAATTAATGTAGATGACCATATTCGTAGAAACATGTGACTTAAAAGAAACAAAATAAAAGTTCAGAGACCAAAATGTTAAAAGTAGTCAACTATGAATTTTATTGAGCACACAGCCTATTTATACCATTTACCTTGTAGGACAAAATTTTCCAGAACTGAAAGATGATGATATCTTTTCAACTATTCTTACCTCTGAAGTTGTATAAAAAAAAATTAAAAATCCCAAGAATTTCGGGACCTTATAAGCCTAAAAGTGTCGTCATATTACCAATTTGAGCACAATTCAATTAGTTAAAACATACACTCAATCAAGAGTTTAGAATAGGATTAAATGTAAGATCTCTTACCCATGAAACCAGATTTTGCTCCCCTGCAGCTCTTGAATCATCGATTGCCTTCCTGCCTGTTATGAGCTCTAGAAGAACAACGCCGAAGCTATAAACATCTGACTTGAGAGTTAACTGGCCAGTCATTGCATATTCGGGAGCACAATATCCATAAGTACCCATAACTCTGGTAGACACATGAGTATTGTCCCCAACAGGCCCAAGTTTGGCCAAACCAAAATCAGACAGCTTGGGATGATAACCTTTATCAAGCAGAATGTTGGAACTTTTTAAATCTCGATAAATAACTGGTGGGCTAGCTTTATCATGCAAATATTCCAATCCTCGTGCTGCCCCAGCAGCTATTTTCATTCTAGTATTCCAATCTAGTACTTTTGTGCCAGGCGAAACGTCTGCAGAAGAAGGTAACAAAGAGTAAGCAGGGGAATTTTTCTATGCAGTAGCATATTCAGAGCATGTAGAAATTTCTTTACCATGTAAATGGTCATCTAAGGATCCTAGAGGCATATATTCATATACCAGAAGCCTTTGATCTCCATCAGCACAATAACCAATCAGATTAACTAGATTTGGGTGATGAAGTAGGCTTAACATCAACACTTCAACGAGAAACTCCCTGTTCCCTTGCAACCCATTTCGATCGAGTTGTTTGATTGCCACTACCTACAACGATCGAAAAGAGAGATTTTAAGTTCTACATCCAATTTCCTTTCGAAGTACCACAAACTAAAAGGGTGAACCAATAGTTTAGACCCTTTGAACTGAGAAATGATAAGCTGGAAAAATTCAAACTACATAATGATTCAAAAAGAAAGGGAATTAATGGATAACTATACAACTAATCTTCCCTTTTGAAACACCGTTGTGCTGTAAGAAACATTACTGACCTGATTGATGCTTTCCAAATTTCCTTTGTAAACTCTACCAAAGCCTCCCTCGCCCAAGAGACAGTCTGCCCGAAAATTCCTGGTAGCTGCGGCCAACTCCCGGAATGGAAATATTTGTGCCTTTATATGATCAGATCCTCCACCTTTTGAGGGTTCTTCACTGAAGGAGGAACTTGTTTGTAGGTTCTCTGTAGAATGAAAAAACAGATCAGACAAGAAACTTCTGAAAATTTTATAATAGCCACTGGATTTGGTTCTCATGATAGATGTAACCTAACAATCTCCTGTATAAACTTATCTAAAGACCAAATCAGAAATAGTCGCTATCGAAGAACACAAATCAAAGAAGCTCGTGGATATGGTGTAGTCCAAATTAATAAATAGAAAAATAGCTCGCCACTGGATTCTATTTGTCAGGATCCGATCGTGTATTCTGGATCAATGCGATATAGTATTATGCTATATTCAAACCGTCAGTCTTGAAATCGCCATTGCACTGAAGAAGTTACCATACAGCTTCAATGCAGAGCAATATTCGAACTGGATTAAGAAAACCAGATGGCAGATTAAAGTACCGTCAAACTGGATCGTCAGACGATTACTAAAAGTGCGTTAGCAACCATAAATCCCGCAATGCAAATCAGATGTCCAACAGTTTCACTAAACATGAATCTGGTTTAGTTCCATACTCTACATAAACGTAGCTCGTTTGAAAATCAATGGATCACCAACTACATCGCTAATCAAATTCTACAAAAACCAAAGTCAAAGAAGGAAATCGAACGAAGGGATTCCAATTATAACCATTGCACAGATTAAGCTAACGAGTAACAGATTGAATCAAAGAAGAGAGCAAGAGAAACGCGTACCCAAAGCAGGTTTGTTCTTCAATTTCTTGGACTTGACCTTCCTATTTGAATCTCCAGAACAAGGAATCCAAATCATACTTAATTCAATCTCCTTTCGCAGTCTTTGACGAACTTCAGCAGCAGCATCCAACCAAAAAGAGGAAAACTGTTGCGAACAGTATCCCCAAAATTCCGCGAATCAAAGCCAATAAAGCCACCAGTTTCGAAAGCTCCGAAGAACTTGAATCAGAAATGGCCTTCCGCTGTCTCCCTGAAATGTTTACTTTGTCGTTTCCCGTTTACCTTTCTATCTCTCTCTCTTAGTCAATATATTTCGTTTTTCCTTTCACACCATTTTCCTTCGCAAGAAATATTGGTTAAATAGGCTATTGGCCTCAAATAAAATAAAATAAATTAATAATAATAATAATAATACATACATACATACATACACACATATACACACACATACATACATACATACATACATACATACATACATACATACATACATACATATTGATAGCAAACCCAAACATAATAGGAGCATACACAAGTTAGGTTGAGTTGAGTGGGAACAATTTTTCAGACCAACCTAAAATTTTAGATTAGTTGTGTTGGTGAATACGAGTCATTAGGATAATATTCACAACTCGACTCAATTTTTTCATTTTGGAATTCGAGTTGTCACGTGATTATTTTCTTTATCACTGGCATTTGTTATAAATTTTAAAAATTCTTATTATTATTATTTTTTAATGTTAAGGTAATTGAATTGAATTTTTTGAATAATTTAGATGGATGGAGTTATTGAGTCGTATGAACATTTTTAGAACATAAATTAATCGAAAGAAAATGAAAAGACATCAATATAACACTTAGACAGCAAAGGTTAAGCCTTAGTACACAATTTAGTTAAAACGGTTATAGTTTAATATTAATTTAACTCTTTTTTTTTTTTTTTTTTGTGTGGAAGGATGTAAAAATAAAAATAAAAATAAATAAAAAGTTAAAATCATAAATTAAAAATTTTAAAATTTAAGAATTTAAGAAAGAGAGTTCGTCGAAACGGTGCCGTATTAACCAGTTTCTCGAATTATTTTGATTTGGGCTTTTTATCTGTTGAGCAAACTTTGGGCCTTGTTGGGCTGAAACACTTTGGGTCGTGGTAGTTGGGACCACGTCGGGTCATTTGACAGACTACGTGGCATATATTTCATATATTATATTATTTTATTTTGTATATAGACAGACAAGAACAGAAAAAATATGATATTCAATGTCTTACATTTGACCAAACAAAGTTTAAACTTAAATTATAATTTAAAAAAAAAAGTTAGAATTTTATTTTTCAAATTAATTCTAACATTTTATTAAATTCTAAATTTCTCAAATTTGTAATTTAACATAAAATAAAATTATAAAAATATAAATTGAAATATGAATTTGATTTTTCAATTAAAAAGCTTTAAAATTTCATATTAATTTATTCGTTTTGAAGAGATATTTCTTTATTCAAATAGAATTAAAACAAAAAGATTCTTTTAAAAATGATTTTATTTCTCTCTCTCTCTTGAAGTGTTCAACATATGAGAGATGTAAATGATTAACTTGAATTATTAATTTATCAAAATTCCAAAAGCTGTCTGAGACAAGATGATGTCAGCAATAATTTAGTTGACTTATTTTATTTTATTTATTTAATAACACACCAAGCCTCAAGTCACATTTGAGAAAATACATCGAAAATAATTTTAAAAAAAATCGATATAATAAGCTAAAAATAAATCAATAACGATCACAACTTTAATAATACAGGAAGGATTGACAACTAGTTGCATCCTTTATAATACATTTTTGTTGACATTTTAGTCCTGAAAAAATTTGAAATGTTTTAAAAAATATGTCTTGAATTTAAATAATTTAAAGCTCTAGTGATATCCCAAACTTAAATCTTAGATTGAAAAGTTTTAAAAAAATAAAAAATAATAAAATCTTAATTTTTTCAGAGGTCTAATGCATTAAATAGATGTTCATTAGATCGAGGTTCGTTAGGTAAAATCGAATTCAACTCGGAGTGGATTTTGGTGTTGGTTCGTGGGTTTAGTTTGTACGTTGTGGAGCTTCATTAGAGAAAAGAGGTAAGATTCGGCATTACGAACACGAGTGGAGTGGGAAGAGAGTTCTACACGAGAAAGGAAAAGGTTGAAGTAGAACATGGAGATGACGTGAATTAGGATCACAATCATACTTTTTTTATAACAGAAACATTGACCATGTAGCAATTACGAACAAGTTAGCTGTATAAAATTCGTAATTCGGGTACAATTCTAATGTATGGTCGAGGTTCGAGCGACGTTTTGAGAATTATGAACGGTAATTTTTAAAATTAAAAGATCTAAATTTATTTAAAAAAAAATATTTCTCATATTTGGCTTATTTTCACATGACCGTTAGGGCGTCCAGATTCAAGCATTCCTCATTCTAACGTCAGTGCTTGCGATTTTTTAATTTTAATTTAAAAAAATTATATATTTTTAGAGGTGGGCGGTTGTAACGTCAAAAAAGTCTTAGCTTTCTAGCATCCTATTATGGTTCCCTATAAATAATCCTCACTCGCACTGAAATGGTTATATTGGCGTCTGTTCTTGGAGTATCTCCTCCTAGTATCGCGTTCTGAGAGTTGAAGTTTTCAGGAATCATCTCTCGAAGAACATCCATGGTTGCCTTGTGAGTATTCCAAGTTCGGGAAATGGATTTTAGCATATTTTTGTTGTTTTTTTTTCCTTCTGGTTGATGAATTTGATTCTTGTTGTAGCGTGGAAGAGGTTTTACCACCGTCGTTGGACGCCACCGCCGAACAACCTCCATTGTTCGATGGAACTACAAGGTTCGTTCGGATTTGCCCTCTTTATCTGTTGAAATCTCTGTTTTCCGTCGATTGCATTCTTTGCCCTAAATTCGCTCGCATTTAAGATTTTTTTTCCTGTTATTTGAAGGTTGTATACTGCTTACATTTGTCCGTATGCTCAACGTGTGTGGATCACAAGGAATTACAAGGTTTGTTTATTGATTGTTGGGTTGTGAAGTCTTATTTTTTTGCCTAAATGTCATGGCTGCTTGTGTTTTTGTTCGTACTTGTTAAGAATTTATCTAAAACAAAATTGAACACATTCAATAGCTCAAGCTCTTAGGTCTTGTGATAGTTTAACTTGTATCAAAATAGAGTGTTAAAAGTTGGCTGGAGTATATTCATTAACTATCGATAGATTTTTGAATCATTTGTAAGCAACTAATGGCGCGAGAATTTTTTGTTTTATTATTAGGGTTTAGGTCTTATTGGACAACGGCGAGTTTTGGATATTGAATATTATTAGGGTTTAGGTCTTCTTAGCAACTTGCTAAATCTTGTCAGTTTCCTCTCCATGAATATAAAATTAGATGTATCTTGATGCATCAACTCATTCTTTTGGATTTAGTGGTAGTTGATTCTTTTTTTAATGCTTACTTTTAATCTGCTTTCTTTCTCTTGCCATGGATCTAATTTCACTCTGAAGCACTTAGGTGGCTCTTTTTTTGGGTTTTGTACTTTATATAATTTATTATCACCAATTATCATTTGCTTCTTCCTCATTGGATGCAGGGATTACAAGATAAAATTAAGCTAGTTCCTCTTAACCTTTTTAATAGGCCTGACTGGTATAAGGAAAAAGTATACCCTACAAGCAAGGTGATTCATGTTGAAGAAAATCACATTCCTGTTCCTTGTTCCATTTGCTTGTTCCTTAGTGATTGAAGATCACAGTTGAGTTTCTTCTTATCTTCAGGTGCCAGCTCTGGAACATAATGGGAAAATTATTGGAGAAAGTATTGATCTGATCAAATATGTTGATAGCAACTTTGAAGGACCTTCTCTTCTCCCTGATGTAAGTAGACAGACAAAGTTTTGTTAGCTTGTTTTGTCACTAAGCATATATTAACATTTACTCATTGGTTTATTCAAATCAAATTATAGGATCCTGCTAAAAAAGAGTATGCTGAAGAGTTGATATCCTACAGTGATACGTTTAATGGTGCAATAATCTCTTCGTTTAAAGGCGATACTGCAAAGGAAGCAGGTAAAACTTTTCAACTTGATTGCTCTTTTCATCCTGTTATGAACATTGGCTGATTATACTACAAACTCTGTTAGGTGCTCAATTTGATTATTTGGAAAATGCTTTGCAAAAATTCAATGGTCCCTTCTTCCTTGGAGAAATCAGTCAGGTAACTTGACCTTTCATAAGCCCTGGTTCTGTTTCTTTTGAATTTCCAAGTCATGATGTCAGGAGTTTTAGGAAAGCTAACTAGTTTGCTGTGTTTTAAGTAAGTCATGCTTAAAATTTACAACGGGAGTTTTTGTTCTTTAGGTGGATATAGTATACATTCCATTTGTTGAAAGATTCCAAGTTTTCTTATTGGAAGCTTTCAAGATTGACATCACAGAAGGAAGGCCTAAACTAGCTGCATGGATTGAGGTGCGTCGTAAGTTTAGTTTGCATTCTGATAGTATCGGTAGCTCGGTGTTGATAGTTCTGATAAAGCTTTGTTGTGAAGATAAATGGTTTATCCCATACTTCCTAGTTGTTAATTCTGTCACTTCTCGAATTCTGAGCAATCTTTCAGCCTAAATTAGTATGTCTCTGAAGTCCCGTTTGCCCACTTTCTTGTTCCTTGATTTATCCTATCTTTGCATTTTCTACCACAAGTGTGTTTGATATAGATAGCTTCCTTTGTGATTTTGTATGACCAAAAATGTTTTCCCCCCTAAAATATGCAAAGGTTTGGTAACAGAGAACAACACTTTTGGAAAAACTAAATTGATTTGGAACTCTCGTCAGAAATACTTCTGAATAGATTCTAGTGATTTCAAAATGATCGAACTGAAGATCACTTTTAGAATTATTTGATTGTAATTTGAATGTAACAAAAACCCAAGCATTTCAAGTAGGTAGGTAAAATAAATTTGTATCTTTGAACTTTTCGAATTGAATTAATTAAAACTCTAAGTTGATAATTGTATGATTTAAGAGTCTATGAGAAACAAGTGAATCAATTTGGATTCTTCGTTAGTCCGTTGGAAAATCAATTATGCATAATTCTGAAACTACCGTTGTGTCTCTCATGCATTTTATTTGCTC
Source organism: Cucurbita maxima (assembly GCF_002738345.1). NCBI lineage: Eukaryota > Viridiplantae > Streptophyta > Magnoliopsida > Cucurbitales > Cucurbitaceae > Cucurbita > Cucurbita maxima. The sequence continues at coordinate 3,606,456 of NW_019272041.1, forward strand.
TATCATTGCCAATTTCTCTTCGAACATCGATCTCTTTAATGATGGAAATTTGAATTTTGTTTCATATTAGCATACTATGCCTTTCTTATTCTCTAACATGTTCATCTGCACACACTTCAACACACAATCCTCAATCCTCTTCCACTAAAATCTTCTGATCTGGTTGTACCAAATGAACCTTTGCTTCAATTTCATCTTTTCAATTGCATCATTGCCTTGAATGTCAATGTACTTTTTGTTTGTAGGAGTTCAACAAGAGTGATGCTTACAAACAAACAAAAGCCGATCCCAAGTTGGTCGTTGAAGTTTATACGAAGCGATTCTTGGTAACATTTGCTTTGCTACACATCTTGCATATAAATGCAATTTTCCTTAAGAATCTATTAACTTTGCTGCTTTGTTAACATCTTTTTTTGTATACAAATTGTCTAAGCAGGGTTAAGAACGAACGATGGGGAGGTTACGTGTCGCCATATAATAAATAAGTCGTTCGACGTGTCGACAGAGAAATTTCGGCATTTATACTTGTGTTTGCTTTTCATGTAATTTGGTTGTCTTATGAATGAAATTTGAGGCATTTAGTAGTTATCATGATGTTAAATTATAGACCATTTTCTTTTCTACTTGGTTGATAATATGAACGTGTGAATTGTGTGAGAATTACGGAACCCTAGAAAAAGTCTAACCTAAAATTGAATTAGGAAAACCATCCATTATTACTCTTAAATTGGATTTTTTTTTTTTTTTTTTTTAATTTCATCAAAATTGTAACTTAAACACTTTTACAGTATTTCAATTTTTAATGAACTTTTCATAAAAAAAAAAATTGTTAAAAACAAAAACATTTTTACAGGATAAATTAGAAAATATGTACCAAACAGTATAATGAAAGTTGAAATTTCCTCATTTTTTAGTTGAGTTGAACTTGATTTTATGAAACGTTTGATTTTTATTGAGCTTTAAAGGACTTTTTGATTTGTAATCAAATTAGTTGGGTGAATTTAATTAGAAAAAATGAATAAACCGTTAAAATTGAAACAAATATCATTTTGAGTTATTATATCATATTAAATAAACGAGATTTCATTCTAAGATCTCGCTTGGTGGTGCCTTCTCTATGATTGTTGACTTAACATGGATTATGACAAATTAATTTTTGACATATTTTGATGTGTGAGTAAGGACGTTGGATCCAAAAGAAATGGATTGTAAGATCTCACATCGGTTGAAGAATACGAGAACGAAACATTAGTTATGAGGGAAAATTGGGAAAAAAAAAACTCAAAAAGATAATTTTTATTTATGAGAACTAAGATATTCTGAAAGTTGGAATCAATTTATCAATTCATCCATCTGTCTGATCATTTAAAATGACACACTAGGTTAATAAAATTCAAACTTATACATGCAAAAGTACCAATACATTTTATTGTCAATTTTATCATTTCTTTATTCCAAGCTTACACACATATTGATGACATAAAAATACAAATGGATCAAAGTCCAATTATATTCAAGCAACACATAACATAAAAGCAATTAAACATGTTAATTTGAATTTCTCAAATTAACACTATCAAGCCACTTATTGTTGTACTCCAAGTTGTTGTTCTTAAGCCTGAAAACAACAAAAATAACATTGTATGAGCATCATAAGAAGGCTGTAGTAATGAGAATATTATCATACAAAATAAAAATGTAATTATAGAAAGTTATTGTGTTAAAGCATATGGTACCATGAAGCGAGTCTTGTAAAGTTCAACAATGGCTTTAGGATCATGTTTTGTTTGCTTGTAAGCATCAATCTTGTTTAACTCCTGCATCAAAAATACTAAATAATTGAATAAGGTTGAACTAACTCATTTATCTTCGTTTTTCTTGGATACAAAGTTTGTGATGATAGAGGAATATTATAGTAGAGGCTGGCAACAAGTATTCCTACTATATGAGACATTCTTACTCAGTTCTAAAGATAACACTTGGAAACTTTTAGATAATGATCTCTCACAATTATCTCTTGGGCTAATGATGATCTTTTTAAAGTCTTTCCATTTTTCAGGCATTGAGAACTTTTTGATCCCAAATTTTCACAATTATAGCAATTACCGATTTATACTTTAAAATATTTTTCTCTCAATCCCTAAATTATTCGGGAATTATCGCTAAACTTTTATATTATACTTAATTGAAATAAAAAACCAATTATTATGAACTTGATGTCAAACTCTCTGTATGCAGTTTAAAATACAAGTCAAAAAAGCGATAGGATATGATATGGAACTATATGTCGTAGGTATAGAAAAAGTAGAGACTAGAACTAAGCCTCGAATGTATACAAAATTAAGATAAGTGTTTCCAGAAAAAGTATTTCACTAAACAATAACACAGTTTCGGTTATTACCTCAATCCATGCTGCTAGGTTAGGTCTTCCTTCTGTGATATCATACTTGAAAACCTCAGTTAAGAAAACATGGAACCTTTCAATAAATGTGATGTATGCAATGTCCACCTGAAGAACACAAAAACTCAGTTATGGAAAGTGTGGTCGGAGTTTAATCTTACAGGAGCGTTTGAAGTGGGTGAAATTTTGTTTTAGCCTGAAGTTTTTTGTTTATGTTTATTATATTATATATCCTAAATTTCAAAACTTAAATAATAAAGATTTGTTGCCATTAAACAATATATTTTTTTATTTCAATAATCACCTATTGTCTGATTTAGATAGTTAAAGACAATTTGTTGTTTATGATCATATGAAATTGAATGACATTTTGTAGGGAAAAGAATCTTACAAAAAAAAAAAAAAAAAAAAAAAAAAAAAAAAAAAAAAAAAAAAAAAAAAAAAAAAAAAAAA
>NW_019272041.1:3609449-3652075 GCF_002738345.1 Cucurbita maxima
AAAAAAAAAAAAAAAAAAAAAAAAAAAAAAAAAAAAAAAAAAAAAAAAAAAAAAAACCATATTTTGCTAGATTTCCTAGAATTTTGAATTACGATACTTAACATCAAAGTTTAAAATGCAGATGTGGACAAAAACATTGAAGTCTTACTTTTATACAAATATCAATAAAATCTGAATTTTCATGGATAATCCTTGAAAAATTATAAAAATATTTAAATTAATAATACTTAAATAGCGAACCCTAAGTAGATTTCAATAGTAAACACTATGCTCAAAATTAAAGTTGATGAGTTGAAGATGTCAAATTCAACTCGACCCAATTTAGGCTAAATGCCTCCCAAAGTATAATGAACGAGACACTTTTAGTGTGTTTTCATGAATCATAATAAGTGAACAGTAGTAGGGGTGTAGAGAATAATTGAGTAATGGTAGGCCATATATACACTCATAGATATAAGATAAAACAATAAATAAAATAAAGTAAAATTACCCCACTGAATTGACCCAAAAAGAATGGCCCATCATCAAATTTTTGCAGAGCAGTCTCCAGGTAATCAAATTGAGGACCTGAAGAGAAGTTCTTCAAAATCAGCTCTTGTTGTAACAATAACTAAAGAAAACACTAGAGAGAGATGAAGGGCCATTACCTGCTTCCTTGGCTGGGTCACCCTTAAATGAAGGGTATACCGCCCCAATAAATGTGTCAGTATAAGCTAGCAACTCTTCACCAAATTGTTTTTTAACAGGATCCTATAATTTGAATGATAGAAGTACTTTCAGTGTTTTAGACAGTAAAGCCATCTCAATGAGCTTAAGAAAGGCTACGAAGCAACAGAAATTTTGCCAACTCACATCTGGGAAAAGAGAAGGTCCTTCAAAGTTGCTATCTATGTATTTGATCAAATCAAGGCTTTCTCCTGTAACTTTCCCATTGTGTTCCAAAGCTGGCACCTGAAAATAAGAAGGAATCCCATTGTTGTTAATCCTCAATCATGTAATCCAAGCATTTCCCTCAAGGAAACTCCATAGTTACCATGTTTAAATCCCACTTCATTTGGTTCTTGAGTACTTTTGCATATTCGGCTAGCTTACATTGGATCTTGACTAATTTTAAAGAACTAACTGTTGGACTGATTTAGTCTTTTTGGTCTCTTGCAAATCTTGTTTTGTTTCTACTTTCAAGTATTTTATTTTAGTCAAGATTAACATTCATCTTGGTTCTTATCCATCAAAATTACCAAGCCACTTTGTTTTCAAGTTGGAAACAAGATTTGGGTCATAATTTAAAACACGAATCTATGCAATGTCCCAGTGACATTATATGTGTATCAAACCAGGTTAGACTAAAGTTCAATGACAAACAAATCATTTAATCGTATAAAGAGTATGAAGACCAACTTGAACTTGCCTTGTTTGAAGGGTATACTTTTTCCTTATACCAGGCAGGCCTGTTTTGAAGGTTTAGAGGCACTAGTTTAATTTGATCTTGTAGTCCCTGCAACCCCCCAAAAAAACAAGAAGAAAAATGATGTCCAAAAGCAAAAGGAGAAACCAGCAGCTTGTAAGTAAAAATCTCAGGCAATAACCCAGCACTGAACAGAGAAATCACCTTGTAATTTCTTGTGATCCAAGCACGCTGTGCAAACGGGCAATAGTAAGCTATATACAACCTTTAGAAACAGAGCCACAAATTGCAGAATCTTTGGGTTAGAGAATTTCTCCAGCGACAATCCATATACAAATTAGCTTCGGTTAACAATAATTTTCGTTCACAAAGTAAGAATTTAATCTTTAAACTTTAATCTGATTTGATATCTGAAATTGAATACATAGAAATTTAGTTCTTCTAATCTAAAACTATAACGACATAGTTCTTCCCATATAAAATTTTGTTAACATTTAACATGTCTCTTATATATACGAGATGATCAAATGTGTTTTTATGTATAAGTATCGAGACTAAATAGTTTTAGGTTACTACATTGTTACTTAACTAGCAAACAACCAACCTGGTAGTTCCGTCGAAGAGTGGAGGCTGTTCGGCGTCGGCCTCTAATGACGGCGGACGAACTTCCGGCACCACATTTCTACAAAAACACAAGGAAATCAAACAACCAAAACACAACCAAATAAGTCCTAAAAAACAACAACAAAAAAAGAAACTAAAATCCAGAGATGAACATCAACGAGAAACTCATTTCTTCCATCGTGAAATACTCACAAACTAGTAGCCATCGATTTCTCCCGGCACGAACTTCACGGCGGTGTTTGCTCGAAGATTTTGAGGGTGTGAGTGTGAGGAGGTTATTAGGGACTGGTGAGAATGAAAATGGCGGGCAAGAGCCTTTATATAGGCCACCGGAGCACAGTCTAAAACGGGAATTCGCAAGCAGTGACGTGGCGGTCGAGCTGGCGGCTGAGTGCTTAATTTGGTGAAAAATAAATATTAAGAAGACCAACTCCCAAGCAAAGTGGATAGCTTTTTTCTTTTTTTCGCGATTATTTTATTATTTATTTTATTATTAAAAATGTTTTCATGATCATTAATTTGACATGTTACGTCTCTAGTGACATAATTTCATTGAAATTATTAATAAATATAAAATTTTTAATTAATGGATTGATTAAGATATATTAATTTAATAATTTTTAAATTCTAATATATTTTATTGATAATTATATTTGTTTTACGATTATCTTATTTTTTTAAATCACTTTTACGAAATTCACTTTAAAAATCCATCGTCTAACGGCGTTTCATATCGGAAAATGAAAAACGCCGTTATTCCTCTGCCCAGTGCCCGAAATACAACCCGCCAAAAAAAATCGAACCGCCAAAAATATTAGAAACAGCCAAACCGGTCAGGCGTTGAAGAAACGGTACTGCATCGAAGAGCTCACCCTCTTTATCGCCATTCTAAATTTCGCGAAGGTCCCGATATTCGTTCTTCAATGGCGACCGATTTCTCAGCAGAACTGAGAGAAAAAATTCTTCCTGGATCGAGAATAATCATACGGCCAGATTTAGGATTCGCAGCCGCTGGTAATGGCAGAGTTGATCGACAGCAAGATTGCCGTTTCTCCGATTTCGGGCCTTCCCCTTAAGCAGTTCTCACAGCTACGAAGGAAGGCATTGAATCTCAATGTGCCGCCGTGGGGAGAACACCGGAGTATTATGCTTCTGTTTTTGATATATTTAAGAAGATCCGTCGTGCAGAGCGGTTCGGGATTCCTGTACGTTTGTCGGAGGCTGAAAAGCGATTCTCTCGAGCTGAGAGGTGATTTTGCGGTTTCGTTGCATTGTTTCTTTTTCGTATGATTTGATGTGTGTTTGTATGCCTAGGCTCTGAGGAGTTGAGGTGTGTACTATTCTATTTTTTCCTTGGCTGAATTTCATGTTGTTCCATGGATCGATAGTGAATTCATCAGTTGATTAATGCATTTGTTCACGAACAGGATATTCTATATTCTCATTTTTAAGAAGTGGATGCAGAAGATAGTTCTGAACATTTTCGTATTTCATTATTTCTGTCTTACTTGAATTTCATGTTGTTTCATGGTCGATAGTGAATTCATTGAATTCATCAACTGATCAATGCATTTATTTACGAACAAGACTTTCCGAATTCTCATTTTTCGAAGTGGATGCAGAAGATAGTTCAAAGCTTCTTCATATCGCATCCTTTTTTCCTTGTTTTCCTGTCTTGTGTCGTTGGATAATATAAAAAGCTGCCGTTTCGTTTGTGAACTGGAAATTTTGCAGGTTCGCCATTGATTCAGTATGTGGGCCAGATGAAATGGCCAAAGCACAGAGGAGCTGAAGAGAAAGGCAAGAGCAGAGAGATTCTCTCTTTGCTTTATTACTATCGTGTCACAGAAATTTGTACCATTAATCTTTCCCAAGTTCGACTATCTTTTCTGTTTTTCAGATTTGAGCTATTGACTTTGTCTATGTCTACTGACGAGGAGGCAAAGAATAAAGCTCGGCTTTCCAGATTTGCTCCATTTTCATAGAGTACCCTTTGATTCAATAAGAAGCTATAAGTCTTATGTTCAATCAAGCTATTATCCATTTAACCAATTGGACAAGCCGAGCTCTTAACCAATAACCATTTAGTTCCTCGTATCCTGAACCTTTTTAGTTGAAGGATGCGGCCATTTCTTTTGTTTGAAATGTATAATATTGGACTCCATTAGACGGAGGTGAGGTTTAAAAATGTCCAGAACTGTTCTCTCTTCATCAAAATTGAAGGGTCCACTAAAATTATTTAGACTATCATTATCCTCGTTTTTCCAATTCTCAAGCAAGCTCTTTTGAGTTTGATCCAAGTAAAATGGTAGGAAGGGGGATGTACCTGTTGTTCAGTAATCAATCTAGAGTGTATAATGCCTGATTCTGTTTTCGGGAAGTACACGATTCTATGGAAAGCATGACAGTGGCCTCAAAGAAGTTAGTCCAACCGTTTCATGCATTGACAATCGATAGATTTCTGATTTTCATCTTACAGACCTTATTCAACTAAATTTACTTGGAAGTTATCTAATTGATTTGTTTATCTTTTGCAGGTTCAAATTGATTTTGTCGCTGATTTGCTTCGTTCTCCATATTTACACACTGAAATCTTGATGCATAGTATTACTATTGTCATCCAGGGCCTTTTTTTGAGTCGGGGAATAAGATGTGACAACATGAGGAGGTTTGAAACCATTCTTTCCTACAGAACAAAGTGTTTACTTTTTTGTTTTTGTTGCTCTTAAGGATCTGTCAGAGGGAAAAACTAAAAATTTTGTTGATTGACTGACACAAGGTGATCAATTGAAAATCAGAGGCTTCCATAATTCTAAGAACGCATGTATATCACCTGTTGCTTCTTCCTCTATCCCCATAGCAGTTACTAGCACAAGGTCTCTGCCCTCATCATTTTGCTGCTCTGGTTGTTATACTTGAAAAAGTATGAAATGGCAGGGCTCTTTGGTCATGATCGAGAATGGCAGACGGAGCCCATAAGTGTTTAGGATTGCTTCAAGGACCTTGTGACTGCTTATGCTCTGGTTCGTTTATCCCTTTTTTTTCTACTCAATTATCACTTGCTAGGGGTCTAGAAAAACCTTCAATATCTTGTCAGATGGGGTAAGAAATGACTAGTTAACCTTTCTTGTAAAGACTTGGCTTTCACTGCATGTTTCAGGCTTGCTTTTCTTGGGGAACAGAGTACAATTAGACTTATTGGTGAAGGTTATGATATTATAGGCCTAGTTCATATATACGAAATATCATTATTTGCTTATCCTACAGTGTATTAGCATTTGTATGCCTGTCAATTTATACACCAACTCTCAAAACGAGAGAATATTACATGTTGATAGTAAAGAACTAGACAATGTGGAAAAACAAGATTTACAAAGATGAAGGATATAGTTTCATTTTGTTACATGAAGAAACAATTTACGAACTTTGTACATTTACATCCATCATCTTCTATTTTACTTGCCAATAGAAGATCTTACAAATTAATAGATCTTTCTAAGAAGCCTGAATTTTTTCTAGCTATTGTCAATAAATTGAGAATGATATAAAGAAGTTAACAAAGTTTATCAGCTAGGAATTTTCTGACGAAGGGAGACCTCCTCTGATTGACAAGGAACAAGGAGAGGGCCTACCATTGATCAAATGAGGATCTAAGAACACAACTACAACAGAAATGTCATCGTGAAAATGCCTTCTCACACCTCTATCTATCTTTTTCAGGTCTGAATATCTCATCTCTCTTTTTTTAGCTGCTTCTCGAAGTGCAGCCTTGACAAGTCTCCTTGCTATTCCCTGCAGTTTCCACCAAGTTGAACCATAAATTCAAGACAACTTTGGCAACGAATATGTAAGGAGATAGTCATCAATTCAATCAACATGATGGTTTATGAGAAGATGTATTCTTACAGTTCGAGAATAGCTGTTGACGATGTCAACAGCCTTCTGGTTGCTAATGTGCTCCCACAGGCCATCAGAAGCAAATATGAGATATTGATCATCTGGGCGGAGTTTGTGCACCAGTATTGATGGTTCTGCACTGAGGATTGGTACGTAAAATGGCTCAGGCAGTTGAAATTTAGGCGGCAGAGGAGGTCTGTTGAACTTCGCCTTTTTCAAATATGCATCGCCAATGGATCTTGAAACCTGCAGGGGTAAGCTTTTAAAGATTCAGAACTCTAGAGGCTTTCCATATATTGCTTCACTTAACAGTTTCAACAGCTACACTCTCAGATTTCGAGAAAATTTCAGGAAATTACCTGTATGATACCTTTAACACGCCAGACATTGTGTTTTAGGATCACAATCTGAGGATCTTCTGGATGAACCATCCGAAGTTCATCTCTCACTGATTCTATGCTCGCATTGTGCTCTGTGGACAATTGAATGGCAATGATTTCTTTAGTGGCTCTCTCAGTTCTCCCGAGCACTACTCGCGAATCACCTGCATTGGCAATATATAGCTGTCCGTTGCATATGATCCCCACCAAACAACATGATCCAGCAGATGCAATCTTTGGTTCATTAAGCCACTGTTTCTGGACGAGAGAGAGAAATCCCTCTTCTGTTGCTGCAAAAGCCTTCCTGATAACGTTTTCTGATATGCTCTGGTGCAAAGATGCATATCCTGCACTTCAAAGAACCACAAAGACACATCATAATAAGCTCGTGGGAACTTAAATTCCTGCATAATTCAAGAACCAGAAAACCAAAAGAAATCAGTTTGTACAGTATTTGAAATGAAGATGAGAACCAACTTTTGAGATTGCTGAAGAGATTGTCATTGATGAACCGTGAAGCTTCAGTTCCAGCATGACCGTCATAAACTCCGACGAAGGTCCCCTGTGGACCTGGATTGGACATACTCAATGCCCCAGATTCAAGCTGGCTTTGATCTTCCACCACATTATTAGCTTGGATGACTGCCATGGAGAATTGTCCATAAGCATGGTGCCCCAGATCCTTAGACCACAACAATCCATCGACTCGTCCGTTTGAATCATTATCATCATGGGATTTCCAGCAGGGTTTAACCATTTTTTCTAAAAGGCAAGTCACTGGACACAAAATTACAGGAGTTTCTGTTTCATGTGTATCATCCAAATGAGCCAGCAATCAAAAAATTCATCATCCCAGATCAAGAACATGACCAAGACCAAATCTCAGCTCCACGTTTTGTTTATACTCAACACTCACAACCGTTATTCCTGATACCACGAACCCCCCTATATATCCAGACACCATTAATATGAACAAATTTTCGTTTTGCAGATAAAGACCGGACAGGTATGGGCTAAAATAACTGCAAAATGTCCTTTTGAGACAAGAAAACAACAGTCTTAATACAAGTTCAGAGAATATGGAGGTGATGCTGGTCCTGTGTACCTTGAATCTGGGATTTATGGGTTTGGCCCTTGCATCTGTGTCATCTTCCAGGAACAGACTGAGCTGTAAAAGCACATAATGGTTAAGAAAGTGGCAGCGTTTGGTCTGAGATCAGAGTGATCAAAAAGGGAGGGAGAGCCCAGCCGATTGGAATCAATGAAGGTTTTTTTGGAAGCTTTTCAACAGAGGATCGAGCCGGGTTAGTTTCTTCTTCTCTGTGCTTCTTTTCTTTTCTCCTTTTTCTTTTTTCTTATGCGATCTAGCATGGGGATAATAAAAACACACTAAACAAACTACAAATCTGACATTGTTGTCCCTCACCCCTCCCCCAATCCCCCTCCTTTCTTGTCTTCTCTCTTCTGTATTTTCCCCTTGCCTTCTATTTTCTGTATTGTTTTTTAGACCAGTGGTGGGCTTTTTATGGATTTGGGGCCTTCAGCCATTTCATGTCTACACTGCAATTATGAAAACCTCTTAACTGAAATTTATGAGCAAAACCCACCATTTCTAATCGCCTTATCATCAGCCATAAGCCACTCTTTCAGGCAAACTTTCGTCATCTAAATCAGAAAACCCCTCTTTTTATTACCCATTTCTGATCTGCAATTGAGGATTTTTTCATTCCTTGTAAATCCAACAATCTCTTTGCCTTGCCTTGCTTTGCCTTGCATTTTCTCCTAATAATTTCTTTTTAAATAAAAAAAAAGGAAGACTTTTCAAAGTGGGTTTCAGCATTGGTTTCTTTCATTATCCCCCATCTTATTAGGCTTGGTAGTATAGAGATCAGGACATTAATGAGTTAAGCCTAAGCCTAAGCCTTCTTAATTAGCAAAATATAGGAATTGATTGAGCGAGGTTTTTGGCTCAATAAATCAAAATTCTAAAAACTGTATCTCTATTACAAAGCAACAATAAAGTGGTTGTGAAATTAAGTCTGATATGGCATTGCATAGCTGTCAGCATGGCCGAGCAATTATGAAAGAGAGAGAGATAGGGAGAAAGAGATGAGAAATAAGTTAAAAGAGAAAAGGATAAAAGTGGGGAAGGGAATTATATTCTGTCAATTACAAAGCTCATAATTTGTCAATCAAAAGTCATACTACAGATTCGAGTGTCGTTATCATCCTACTTATAAAATTAGTTCTTTTAAATTACAATTTATTTTAGGGTTTTTCTTTTCTAATCGTACTCTTATCCGACATAAACAAGAGTCTCTCTTTCACATAATTTTTATGGTGGATTTCTTCTCCTTTGTTCATTATTTTTCTTATTATTTTTTTGGCTAAATATATGTTTTAGTCTCTAATATATCATTTTTTTTCTTCTAAATTGCCTGAATATTTGAATTTTGTCTCTATATTTCAATATTTTTTGATTATATGTTACTGTTAAAACTGATTGATGATAAACATACGATGCCAAACCGCTACCGAGTTTTCTAATCAATCAACTAACAAATTTGTTGCCAAATCAATAAAAAGAAATTTTCATTTTGACATATTAAGGAAATGGAATTTCTTTTCTTATCTCTTAGTCTGAAATTTGGAGAAGCAAGAGCCAAAAGAATTGAAAATTATTGGCTCCAAGGAAAAACCTTTTTTATTTTATTTTATATATATATATATATATATATAATTTTACCCTTTGCCTTTTCATTTATCATTTATTTGGAAAGTATCTGAAAAATGTTTTTATTTTAATATTTATACAAAAAAAAAAGTCTAATTTTTTGGTAGTGATGTGAACATTACACCAACCAAAATGAGTGGTACATGCACAAGGCCCTATTTCTGGGATCATCTCTGGATCTTATTGATCATACTGTCCTCTTAGACCCCCCACCAAATATGTAAATATTTAGATTTTTGTACTCGTGTTTGCTTTTGATACATTAAAAATGAGTGTCTTTCGAAATTGGAAAGAGTCATCTGTGATTTGAATGGCTTAAATTATCCTTGTTGCATCCAGCTTTAGATGAATTGTCATTAGTTTAAAGTAATATGGAATTGACCCAATAAATAATTAGTTGGAGTTGGTAATGAAGAGTGCATTAAATTAAATAAATAATTTCGTTTGTTTGCAATTATGAACAAATATGAATTCTTACGTGTTAGATTCGAGTCTAAATAGAATTTGAAGGATTAGAAGTCATATTGAAAATTTTAATACTACTTTTTGACTTGAAACTATAATAATTATATTTCTTTTTTGGTTAAAACTTGCAAAAATAGAATATATATATATATACCTTAGAACTTATTCTAATTTAGTCTTTGTCTTTTTTAATATACAAATTTAGCTATCCTACTTGTTTATACTTTTCCGTCTAAATATTGAAAATATTATTCAATTTTTTTTTTTTTATTGAAAATTAGTATTATTATATTCTTAAGAGTTGAAGTGCAAAGTTAGAACGTCTTCATTTTTAGATAGTGATTAAATCAACGGCGTCGTTCTCGAGCATGACATGAAACCGTTATAATATATAAACATTGAAAAGAATGATTTCATGTGTCCCAAAGGAAGCTTGGTTTTTTAAGGCAATATGGGATGTTTCACCCTCTCTTTTATGAGTTCGAAAAGGCGTCTCTTCCTCTACAGTTGTTTGGTGGATGTCTTGCTTTGAGCTCACAAACATTCATGTTGGTGCCCTCTTCATCTTGCATTGCCTTTCACATCACACCTTCAAAAACTTCTATATAACACCAATAATCCCCAAAAAAAAAAAACGAAGGTTGGACCTGATGGGCTTTTCTATCAGGCCCATCTACAAATCCAAAATCTTTCTTTCTCTATCTCTCAGTTCAAACTGGGCTAACTTTCATCATGTTAAGTTCACAGATCTTCATTGAGCGCTGAATTCTCTCTCTGGCCTGCTTCAGATCATTAAGAACTTCAATTACCCGTTCACTGATCACCAGCTTCATCTCGCCTGTTTCTGTTTCTTCCGGAGAGTTCACGGCCACAAATGCGAGTGAATCGTCCACGGAATTGAATTCCTCTCCACTATTTTCGATCTTTTCTTTCGAAGATTCGTTGGAGAAAATTTCTGAACCTGAGGAACTCGAGCTGGTAGTGCCTCGAGCATTTGGATTCTCTTCGTCTGAATGAGAAATTTCACCGATGGTCTGCGAATTGATTGGGAGAGACGTTGCTGCGGTTAGGGTTTTCGGTTCATCTTCATCGCAAATTTCCGACGAAATGGACGGTTCTGAGTTCAACATCGTGAAAGAAAGGTCAAGTGATTCGAGCTTTTTCTTCAGTAATTGAAGCTTCTTTTCTGCTTTTGTTCTCATTTGATTCTGCTCTGTGATTTTCTTCTCTAACTCTGTTGACTGCAATATGTTTGATAAAATGCTTGAAAGAAATACAATAGGGAAAATGGACCAAATTATGATCTAAAGTCAAGGAGAACTTTGGCATTGGTAGTACCCTTTTGCCCATGAGCTCTGCCTCCTCTTTGGCAAGTAATGATGCTTGCCTCTCTGCCAGTAATCTTCTTCTCAGGCACTCCATTGTTTTCAAAACTTCACTTCCTTCCATTGTGTTGCCACTGCCACAAAATCCACATCAAAGTTTAGAAAGATAGGTACATAGCACAAAACCCACATCACATTTTAGAGAAAAAGATACCCACATCACATTTTAGAGAAAAAGATAGATGGCACAAAACCTACGTCAAATTTTAGAGAGAAAATAGATAACACCATTATAGAGAGAAAGAGAGATTGGACAAAACCACTACCCAGATCAGAGTTTAAGTCTAGAGCAAGAGAAAGAGAGAGAGAGACCTCCATTTGATGTCCACCTTGGTACTATGTGCCATTTTCTTGGCCTTGGAACAACTGCTTGGATTAGATCTCAAATAGTCAAAAAAAGTGGAAAGATGAACTCTCTTTAACAATTTTTTTTAAGGAACTTTTTTGAAAATCTGTCTTCTTCAGATGCTGGAGATCCTGAGCAAAACTGGCATCTGTTTGGTAATTCTGTCTTGATTCATCTATTTCCAAGTTTAAACATTGTCATTTATTCCATCCATTTATTGCTCTTTAAATACCAAACCGAACTCAACCCACAGTTCCCAATCATAGACATTCTGCTCTTTCAACAATAACAGCAAAAGGCAAGAATGCATTAAATATCCTTCCCTAGAACTGGTTCCCGGCTATTTCACACAGCTTGGATTGAAAGGGAACTCAAGTTCAAGCTGGACCAGAAAAGTATCTAACATTCCATTTATCTGACCTTGAATGATAGAAAAAATATTGGAAATATAGAAAATGATTCAATTTATTGTAACCTGATAATTTAGGACCCGTTTGATAGTGATTTTGAATGGTGATTTCTTTTTCTTTTTTTTTTTTTTTTACTTTTGTTTGTTTGTTTAAGCTTGAAATTTTATAAAATATTTAATTAATATTACAACTATTTTTATTATATATAAATATACCATCAAACGCATTTTGAACAATTTTTGAAATTAAGATCTTGTTTTTAAATTTTTGAAAATACTAAAAAAATTACAAAGTACAATTATATTTTATTTATTGATTGAATCTCTTTTTTTTCTTTATATAAAAAAATGTTTTTATATTGTCTAAATGCCCTTATAAAAATTCCCGTAGTTCAAATTTTATTCGATACATTTAACGTTTTGTTAACAATACCATGGAATAATTACAAATTGTCAATTTAATAGAAGAATTATATGTTAATTAATGTCCTCCTGTAGGGTAAGAGAAAAACGACATGTAGTCTTATTTCCAGTCAAGAAGTGGGCCCAAAATACGTAAGGTTCGCCGACATTCCGAATTATACCCTGTGCGTTTACTATATTCCAAGAAAGACGGTGTCGTTTGTTACTCCCATCGCCTCGGCAAAACGAGGTGTCGGCACATGTGATCCTGTCTCTCCGCTGCTAGATGAATGCTTCCTCGGTACGTTATCTTCTTCCCATTTCTTCCAAACGATATGTCGTTCGTAAGGAATTAAGACCTTATTACTAAATTAATTGGTCTTAATTAATGTTTTAAAATTAAATAAAATGCTTGAAAATTCATATTCGTTTCGAGGACAAAGCTTGCTAATTTTCTGGTCATATTATATATATTCAGCTAGAGAACAAAATTTTAAATTACTTGCACGAACTTTAAAACTTTAAAAGGTAAGTATACTAAGAGTCGTGCTAGATTATAAATAAGACTATGGATGCATTATGGAATATAGAAATTGTGGATATGGTTTATTGATTAAAGGGACCATGCATTTTGAAAAATACTTCTGTACTTTACTTCTATTTCTTAAAACATCGTTATTCTTTCAAAAGTTATTAATAGCTCATTGTTTGGTGCTTCGAGAATATGATACTTAAAAACTTATTCCATTATGTTCACGTTTTGTCAACATCAAAAATAGTCTTGACCGTCTATAAATGATCAAGTGTAATTTGTTGTAATTTTTATTAACATCATGTTTTCCGGAAAACGATAAAACACAAATTTTGGATTGAATTAAATTTAAATGTGTGAACTTAGTATGGTATAATATGCTCTAGAAAGCCCCATGACTAAAATGGACTAAAATATTAATTTATAAAAATCAACTATACAGTTCTAAATCTTCTGTACATCATAAACAAAGCGAAAACAATGAATGAACACTACAAAACAAAATACAAAAATGCTTATTCACAAGCAATTTTCCCTCAATTCCTAAACCCTAAAAAATAAAAATCTCATTTGATCGTTTTCTTCCTTAGGTGAACCACACGTGTCGTTATCAAACCCCATCTTCTCCCCTTCCCCTAACGACGACCCATTGTGGTTAATACCATACAGGCCTCTAGTTTCCTCCGCACGTGTAAACTAGCCTAACCGAGTTAATCAAATCCCTGCATCTGGTTCTGTGATACTTCCGTAGAACGGTTCAATCTTGACCGTTAATCTCCATCAGATGGGGAGCCCACCTTGACGAGGATGTCCCAGAGCCGTTGGATCTCGCCGAAGATATCATCTGTGGGAAGCTGAAACCTGCAACAGGGACACGTGTTCCTCTTCCTCAACCATGGCAGAATACAGAGCCAATGGAATAAGTGCTCACAAGGCAATTGACACGCGTCTCTCCCTTCATTCATCTCCTCTTTACAAATCACACATTCCACCGCCATACAGCCGCCCACCGCCACCGACGGCAACTCCACCACTGCGACAGGCGACGCCGCCACCTCTCTCCGGGCCTTCCCGCCGTTGCGGCTCACAACAAATCCCACGAATTTCCAGCACCTGCCCACAGTCTCAATGTACGGAATAATGGCCCCGGAGCCGCCGGTGGCGATGCCAGAGATCGTCAAGAGGGAATCGGAGTAGATTCGACAGAGGGTCGATCGCCAATGGGTGATCGGAGTTTCGAGGGCGGCCGGATTATGCTGGCGTACATCGCAGAGAAGGAGGAGGAGGACGGCGGCGTCGAGGTCGCGAGGGGTAACGAAGGCGGTAGAAGGGTGGTGGGGGAAGGACTTCGACGGCGTCTGGAAGGGACGGGAGAGGCGGCGGAGGGCTGATAGAAGGAAGCGGGCGACGAGGAGAGATTTGTGGGAAAGGGAAAGGGAATTGAGGTGGCGGAGAGTGAAGGAAAAGAGGGTTGGAGAAGAGAGGATGAAGGTGAGGCGGCGGCGGCTGGTGTGGACGTCGGAGAAAATGGAGTGGGAGAGATCGGAGAGATGCGGCGGAGAGAGTGTGGAGAGGGCGGCCATGATTACAGTGGAGGGTTTTAATTCTTCCATTATGGGATCTCGCGAGCGGATTGCTCTTCAGTTTAGAGGAGATGTGTGAACCTTTTAATGTGGATCCCAAGTTACCCATTTGGCTGTTGCCTATTATCGGCTCAAATATTAAATTATCTTAATAACTGATTATTTAGATATTTTTAAAGAAAAAAAAAAAACTAAACTTTTAATGGAAAAAAAAATCTTCTTTTTTATTTATTATTTATTTATTTTTAACACTTGATGGGATTTCAGTGTCTTAATTAATAAGCTAAATAACATGTAAAAATTTAATTCTTAGATTATAATGGAATTTCAGCTCTTCTATTTTTCAAAGTATTTTTATTAGCTTTTTAAATTTTGGATTTTCTTTAATTATTTTCTTTATTTGTAATTCAAAGCTTAATTAAGTGAATTCCTTCAATAATGAAATTAAAATTTTGAGGTATTTTAGTTTTAGGTATATTCCATTATCACTTTAATTTCCCTCATTTCTTTCCTTTAATTTTTTAATTCGAAATTGGGTATGAAACACCAACCCAAATGTCTTTTTTTACTGTTAATATTTGTCAAACATACAATATAATTTAAAAGGATCAAAACAATAATTAATTAATCTCGATGGGAGGTCAAGTATAGAACATGGAATTATGCATAAATTTAAAGAGAACAAAACAATATTTGATAGTGATCGTATTTATCTAAACTCTTATCATTAAAATCAGGTTATTTATTGATTCAATTCTAGATTATGATGATAAAATAGATGCTTTAACAATCACAAGTAGATAGAAATTCTAGTCATGAGGGATCATAACTAACCTTTTCACGACCGAAAGATACCTCTTCTTTTTTTCGATGATTCTAAGAATTACCGTCATTAGCTTTCCATTTGCACCTAACCATCAAATAAAAGTAAATAATTGATTAGCTTTCAATCAAAACCATACATCAAATGATACTGAGAATAAAAACAGAAACGAAAACATTAGTTAAAACGGACCAACCATATTAAATAGTTTCTCCAATAAAGAATAAAAACTAACTATCTATTTAGCCAAATCCATGCTATTATTGATTCCCTTTCTTTTCCATAAGCTGATAGTGGTTGCCTTTTTCTGTAAAACGCAACAAAACAAGCAGAAAAGAGTAAAGGGAAGGGTGGCCCATCCATGGCTCTTTCCTTTGTCCCCTCCAACCTAACACTCTTTCGTCAAAGCCGGTGGAATTCCACAAGACTCAACCACATGTGTAATCTCTCTCTCACCCTCTCTCTGCACCAATCGTGGCCCTTGTCTGCGAACCTTTTTCAAAATTCCCAGCTTAGCCTTGTGTTATGGGCAAAATACTTATTTTTTTCAGCAAATTGATAGTCCCACATGGTTTACAAATCATTGCCTATTTCCATGTGTTCTAAAGTTAGGCTGCATAGTTCTCAATATGGCTGGTTCCAATCTTGCTACACTACCTATTAGGGTGTGAAATCTTGTTTGATAAATTGAAATATTCGGTCGATTCAAGTGATATCCAATGTAGATCCAATTTTCTACTCATTCGTGGGATAAGGATGGTCCAGGGACCACCTCGACTCTTCTCTTCTCGAGAATCCATACATCCCTTATTAATACATGGACAACTATCTTTTGGCGCAATTTAGGTTCGGCCTCAATGAAAAAATAGAACGAAGCACTTAATAACGTATTTTTACAAACAATGAACCACAAGATTGTCTTTTTCATTTTAGAGTGACGAAAGTATCATACCATTCGAGCTATTTTTTTCATGTTTTTGTTGAAAGTCTAGAGAAAGTTTCAATCAATGTGATTTTAAATATAATTTTTAAAATGATAATTAATTAGATACACACAGAAGAAAATAGCTATGAAGTATGTATAGTTGGAAATTGAAGATTGTCTAAACTTATTCACACAAATTCCAAGATATCTATATTCCATGACATGTATCACAATAAAGTAAAAGATTTAGTGAACAAACTTCTTTTTAAAATGGAATAATATTGTCGGTCATACTTAGCTAAATCTCTATTTAATTTAATTTAATTTCTTTCACAGATCGTCGATTCATTTTAATATTGAAAGTATTGTTAAATATTAGTGGCAGTATTGCGAAAGAATTTAATATTAGAAAATTTTCATTTCAATACCTGAAAGCTGCAGCTTGAGGAAAGTTGGATAGTCTCAACTGGGAATGGCCTTCACCAATTTCATCATCAAGGTAAGTGGGGCGGAGGTTTTTTCAGCTGAAAGGCATGATGATTAAGATTTCTGAAGCAAGCAAAGCAATGGAGAATGGCACGCCATCCAGTTAAAGATCACAAAATAGATGCCCTGTAATAATCTCAAACAGTTAGCTGCATTTTCCCAAAAAGAGGTGGAAAGAAAAGGAAAGAAAAGCAAAGCAAAAAACAAAGCCCAGTCAGCATTCTTACTTTTGAAAGTGAGAAGTGTCACGCACCTCCGTTGAAAGAAATATTAAAGTGCATTCCAAAATCACCTTACAAGTATACAGAGCATAAAGTGTTGATTTTATTGGGGTTATCGAATATTTTATGCAATAGCATCGATCTGGGACCATTTTCAGCTTTCTCTGGGTATCCGAAGTTAACGAAGCCTACAAGCTGCAGTGTTTGTCTAGCTATCAACTAACCATCTTCATCAGGCTACTATTGTATAAAGTTAAACAACCTTTCAAACTCGCCACATACTTTGCTCTCATGTCAGAAATACAATCATTCTTCAATCATACTATTATGAACCTCAAAGGTCCTTATTACCCACCAGCAGAGCTAAATCTCAGATTCCTTTTCATTGGTACTTGCGTTTGCGTTTGTGAATGTATTTACCTCGTTGGGTCAATGTTAGGAATCACGATTCTCCAGAATGATTTGATATTGTCCACTTTAAGCATAAGCTCTCATGGCTTTGCTTTTGGTTTCTCAAAATGTCTCATACTAATGAAGAATATTCCTTACTTAAAAATTCACGATCATCCTCTTAATTAACCAATATGGGACTCCCTCCAAACAATCCTATCAATACTCGCCATTGTGCTTTTGTTAACCTGTTGTCCCTAAGCATATCGCTTGGCTCATAAATAAGAGAAGGCATAGTTAAAAGACCGGCAGAAAGGACGGTGGTCAATAAAGAAAGCAGTTCGCTAAAGCTAGGTGGTAACACACATGGTGAGATGAAATCAGTTATAAGTCGACAAGATATGAAGGAATAACTGATGCGATAGACTCTCCTGTTAAGAAACAAGACCTATCAATAAACTGGTTTATCTTTGAGGAGCATGCATTCAAGCTGGGGAATGGCGCGCCGGTGCGCTTTACAATGTCGTCTTGTTTTGGGTCCCATGTTTCCTTAAATGATCACCCATGCACTAACCATTGCCACAGTCCACACCTAGCTTATGTGTTGAGGATTCTTGGGAAAAGAGTTCCACGTTGATTAATTAATGGGTCGATCATGGATTTATAAGTAAGGAATACTATACTATTGATATGAGGCGGAGAAACCAAAAGCAAAACGATGAGAGATTAGGCTCAAAGTGGACAATATCATACCATTGTCGAGGATCGTGATTTCTAACATCATGTTGCATATCACGTTGTAATTTCATCGACCCAAATAATCCTTCCAACATTCCATAAACCTCTGGAGTCCTGTCGTTTGAAGTGTCTTTAGCTACAAACTCTGTAACCCTGCCCATGTTTCTGTCCGTCTATTTCCTGGGATCTTCTTCAATACAACTTCCTCCATCAAATCCCTATCCTAGCCAGATTTTTTCCACCTTCCAAACAGTGAATATAAGTTATCCATGATGATATTGTTACCTGTATTTTCAGGCTCGGTGTCAAGCAGACTATCAAAAACGCACTTTCCAAGCTCAACATCACCAGCAACAGAAGCCCCATCGAGCAAAGCACCCCAAACTTTTGTAGTGGGTTCAATTGGCATTTTAGAAATAAAGTCAACAGCATCGGAGAGCTTTTCTGCTAGAATAAGAACTCCAACCATGCAAGCATAGTGCTCGATTAGTGGTTGAATTCCATACTCTGGTAACAAGACGTTAAATATCTTCCAGGCTTCATCTAACTCCCCTGAATGGGCACAGGAACACACTGGAGTAAAGGCTACTGAATCAGGCCGAATCCCATTTGTCAGAATCTCATAAAAAAAACTCAAGAGTAAAGTTAGGACCTCCATTGGCAGCATAGGCTGAAATTATTGCTGTCCAAATGATTAGACTCCTACCTTTAAATTGATCACAAACCAGTCGTGCCCTGTGGAGGTAACCAGACTTAGCATAAGAATCAATGATAGCAGTGACAACACAAACATTCCCATCGTAACCGTTTCTAACGGCATAAGCATGAATTTCTTTCCCATCTTTAGAGCTAAAAAATGTGAGAAGATGGGAAGAACGCTCGCAAGTGTCATAGTATTCGGTCTGCAACCATCCAACTGCATTGCTCGAAATATATCTACAAGTCGAGTTTATTGGTTGCTCTGAACCAGATAAAAAATCACGGCATTACTGTTTGGAACAACGACACTCCACAATGGTATGATATTGTCCACTTTAAGCATAAGCTCTCATGATTTTACTTTTAGTTTTCCCAAAAGGCCTCATACCAGACGTATTTTTTACTTATAAATACATAATTATCGCTTTAATTAGTCAACCATTATATCTACTCATTAATTCAATGCTGGCCTTTTGCATATAATCCAAGCATAATCCAAGCTACCGCACTTTTTGCATATAATCCAATAACAGCATTACATAGTGAAACATCCATTTCAATCTGACTTTCATTGACGAATCAACGAACTTCCATTCCAAAAATGAGATAATTTGACTGAGCACAAGCTTGTAAAACAATGACTGCAGTCACTGCATTAGGCCTCAACTCCACTAAACTCAACATCTCTTTAAATAGTTCCTTGCATTCCCCATAAAACCAACCCTGAGAGTACTCAGCCACCATCGCACTCCAAGACAATATCTCTCGCAGGCATTCTATCAAACACAATTTTCGCTAAAACCAGCTAATTACACCTCGAGTATCAAAGCATAGACACAAAAAGATGAGACTCAAGCCCTCGTCGAAGAATGAAACAATGAACTTCCATTGCCAAAATCAAATTAGAAAACAACGACGCCAACGCTTTCAAAACACAAGTAACCTTAAACTTATCAGGCTTCGCATCCATCGATATCAAATTAAACAAAGATAAAAACAGCTTCAGCATATCAGATTGCATATTGTGAAGAGTGTAACTCATAAAAAAGAAGCATTCCAAGAGAAAATGCTCTCGTGAGAAATGTTACCGAACACATTGTAGGCATCTCTAAGGCTGCCAGATTTTGATTAGAAGGCCATGACCTTCGATCCGAGGAAATTCTCGGGAGAGACAGAACATAGAACAAGACGAGCGTGAAGCAGTTGCCGAGGCGGACGAAGAGGAAGCCGGTGCGTGCTGGATGAAGCGGCCATAGGCGCCGTAGTTCATCCCGTCGTTGCGGCGGATTGCTTGCAGAACCCATGGATAAAGGGCGCTGGCGGGAACTGAGATTTGAAGGCTAGTGGGCTTCGCATTCGCCATTCAATTATCAACCCGTTGAGGTTGTGGGTTTACACTTAGGTAATTAAATAAGTGCTAAATTATGGGAAATACCCCTCGCTTTGGGGTATTTCCTAATTTTTCAAACTTTGGGGGTAAATGGTAATTATATGATGTATAAATTAGCTTTAATAATACCCTTTGAATTTAAAAATACTTCATATTTTTCAAAAAATATTAAAATAATCATCAATTTTTAATTTTTTTAATATGTTAAAAATACCCCCAATATTTTAAAAAATACTAAAAATAAATAAAATATAATTATGAATTTTCAATCTATTTCAATATCGTTTTAGTATAAATTATTAGCTATACTATTTAAAATCTTTCATTTTTGTAATTTTTTAATCATTTTCAAATTAAATATTGTGATCGATTTACTTCTCTAACACTATAATAACTCGAATTTAATGCAAATAAATTAATAGTAAAATGAAAAAATAAATAAATAAATGAAAATTACAGTAACATTCAAGATTTTAACTGCAATTTTATGAAAATTAAAAGACATTATTTAAAGTAGATCCAATAGGTGAGGTCGAAAACATAAAAATCTTTTTTGCAATATATTATTATTATTTAGATAGGGACGTGAAGCTGCAATTTCATATGGGGAAGGCTTTTTCCAAAAGTACAATGAATTATATGTACTAATTTTATTTATTATTGTAATTCAAAACCCATTTATGTATATATATATATATACATATTTTGACAAATTTAACCCAAAATAATAGTTGAGGATGCAAAAGAAAGAATTAATATCTACTCGATTTGATAAAATAATGGATTTATTTAAGATCTAAATCTTAGGTTGGTCCATAAACATCGAATCTCAATAACATTTTGTATATTATTGTCTTAATTTCACTATAAATTATTCTTATAATTTATCGATTTAAACTTAAAAGTAACATTTTCTCAGTTAATATATCACGCATGTGTTTGTATGTCTAATAATTTGATCAACTTTGAATACTCAATTTATAAGCTTAAATTGGATTAAATTTATTGAAAATATTTTCGAAGTTTTGTTTTTTCTATAAATCCTATCTTATTTAAAAAAAAAAATAATAATATTTAATCTCACCTCTAAATATTTAATATTTAAATTTTATGAAATTTACGTGATAATAAATATAATTATTTTACATCATTAGTTATTCAAATTACGGGTGTAATTAACTCAATATTTATTTATTTATTTTAAAGAATTTGAATTTGGAAGATTTGTTCACAAGACAAAAATGTCCTTTTTTTTAATTCCTTAACCGCCGTACGTACGCTGTTCAATTTAATAATAATATTATTATTATTATTATATCCTGTCATAATTAATACCCTACGATGAAAAAAACGGTTC
The DNA here is from genome assembly GCF_002738345.1 of Cucurbita maxima. Taxonomy (NCBI): domain Eukaryota; kingdom Viridiplantae; phylum Streptophyta; class Magnoliopsida; order Cucurbitales; family Cucurbitaceae; genus Cucurbita; species Cucurbita maxima. Next base: position 3,630,641 of record NW_019272041.1, read on the forward strand.
TGGTGAAGGTCAACTTGAAGTACAATACAATTGAATTAACACTTAGCACGATAACATTATTATTAATAATGATGAGTTATTTTTTATATATATATATTATTGGTTAGTGCTAAACAAATACCTAGACTTTCCACCCACATGAAATTGAAAATGTTAGCGTGACACATAAAGAAAAATATACAAGCTTATGATTGACCATAATTTCTTAATTATAAATGTCCACTTTGTATTTGCTCTTAAAATAATCAACCAACAGTCTTACCTTTCATATAACCTCACATCTAAGATAAAATAAATAATTAAATAATCAAATAATACTATATATATATATTTTAAACCATGGCAAGTTATTTGAGGTAAGATAGCTCGAGTTAATAAAGTCAAATAACTAGAAGTGTTTATATGATCTGTCGATCAAATGAACTACCCAACTCAAATTATAAAATTCGATTTGGGTTAGATTTTTTTTTCTCACTTTAAGTTAAGTTAAATTTTTAGAAAATTAAAAATTTGGATTCGGTCGTGGGTTGACATTTTTCTGGTCGGATCAACTTAACCACAATTTAAAAATTATTCTGAAGATTAAAAATATTTAGCATTTGTAATCATTTTATGAAATTTTAATTATTAATATAAAATATTATAAATAAGGAAAAACAAATAAAAAATGGGTTGTTTTGTTACCGGGATCAACCTAAAATATTTAAAAATATAGGGACTAAATTATAAATTATTTAGAAAGGGTAGGGATTAGATTGCAATTTAATTAGGGATCAGTGTATAAAGCAATATATTGAGATAAGGAGTTAATGACGAAGGGCAACACACCAGGGGGAGGCGGTACGCTAGCAATCACTTTTTACAGATACCTTATATTCTCCACTCCCAATAACAGAACAAAAATCTCTCTCTCTCTCTCTTTTCTTCCTCTGTTTTCTTCTCGGAATTGGCATGGATCTTCAATGGCTTCTGGTTTTCCTTCAAGGCATGACGAAGCCTTTTCTCGCCACCGCCATTGTCGCCGTCGCCGTCGTCCTCTCCTACTTCCAGAAGCTCGGCCTCGAAGGCGAAATGATCTACGCCATTTCCAGAGCCTTTCTTCAGCTCTCTGTTATTGGCTTTGTTCTTCAGTTCATCTTCAACCAGCAAAACCTCGCTTGGATCCTCCTCGCCTATCTCTTCATGGTAATTTTCTCTCATTTTTGTTGGAAATTTCCTTTACTAGTTTCCAGTCGGTGGATCGGATAGGAATGTCTTGGAACTCCAAAAATTAATCAATTCCTCGCAAATTAGGGTTTAAATTGTAGATGTTGTCTTTATCATGTCCAGAAATTTAGGATTTAGGATTTAGTCCGTCTAAATGATTTATGAGATTTCATCTCGACTATCGACCATAGAGAAGTACTAAATATTTATATTTCTGGTAAGGATATAGAAATTTTACTTTAGCAGACGCGATTTAAAAAGATTATACATCGGGTTGTAGAGGAGTATGAATTATTTTGAGTAAGAGCGTAGAAACTTCTTTCGAGTAGACTTGATTTACAAAAATCTCACCTAGATATTAGAGGAGTACATAATATTTCTGGTAAAAAGGTGGAAACTTCACCAAAGCCCTGTATTTTAAAACTGTGAGTGTGTTAAAGCTATGAATAATAGGCTAGTCATAGATTTGAGCGGTTATTAATGATTTCAGAATCAGACACCGAAGTGTGTATCAACGAGGATGTTGGACCCTAAAGAGTAGATTATAAAATCCGACGTTGGGTCAAAACGTGAGCTTGACGGCTGTACATCCCGGTGGCTTGGGCTGGAATTTTGTTCTAATTTTATCTAAAATTCAATTTTCAATTATTTTGGATACCAAATTTATTAGCTTTATAAAATGAAAAATTCATTTTATGCAGAAAGAAAAAACAGAGATAGAGTTCCTGTCCTCAGTAGGCTGCTATTAGAGATGATATCGTATTTGTCGCCGCAGGTGACGGTGGCGGGATACACAGCAGGGCAGCGTGCGAAGCACGTGCCTCGGGGGAAGTTGGTAGCCGGAGCTTCAATTTTGGCCGGCACTTCGGTGACCATGGTGATGCTAGTGGTGTTGAAAGTGTTTCCGTTAACTCCAAGGTACATAATCCCTGTCGCCGGAATGATGGTCGGAAATTCCATGGCTGTCACCGGCGTCGCCATGAAAAGACTCCGGGACGATATCAGAACTCAATTCAGCCTCGTAATTTCTCGCTCTCTCTCTAATTAATAACGATTAATCCAATAATTAACTTAATTCATAATCCGTTATTTATATTCTTAACACTTTGATTTAGGTGGAGACTGCATTAGCTCTCGGAGCTACGCCGCGGCAAGCGACGCACCAGCAAGTGAAGAGGGCGCTGGTGCTAGCGCTGTCGCCGGTGGTCGACAACGCGAAGACGGTGGGGCTGATCTCGCTGCCGGGAGCGATGACCGGACTGATAATGGGCGGAGCGTCGCCGATTGAAGCCATTCAGCTGCAAATTGTGGTGATGAATTTTCTCATCGGGGCTTCCACGATCAGTAGCATTATGTCCACTTACCTCTGCTGGCCTTCCTTCTTCACCGCCGCCTACCAGTTGGAAACCACCGTCTTTGCCGCCGCCTGATTTCCTCTGGTTTTTTTTTTTTTTTTTTTCATTTTATTTGTTTTTTGGAGTTTAAATGTAAATTCAATTAGGCTAATTTTGGGTTTTTTCTTTCAATTTTTGTTTAAAGACAGCTGTTAATCACGATTGGAAATTTGTGATTGACAAAGTGGATGGGAAGAACAACAAACGTGAAGAATGGTAAGGAACCAAACTAACAAATAATATGAAAATTCTAGTCAATTGCGTTTGTAACCATACTATCATCCAAATTGTTAATATGTTAAAAAGAGAAGGTAGCTTTTTTTAAATGGTTCAAAAGGCGCAAAAATCGGTCGAAAATAAATGGATGAGATCTAAATCACTTTTTGAGTTTTGTCATTAGATGCATGATATTGTCCACTTTCAATCTAAGTTCTTATGTTTTATGATATTGTCCACCTTTAAGTATAAGCTTTTGTAGCTTTGCTTTGGACTTTCTCAAAATGTCTCATACTAATAAATTGAGTATTCCCTAAATTACCTGAGACTTTTATCATCCAACAATCCAACATGACACTCATTCGGACTCCAACGTCCTTGCTGGCACACCGCCTCGTATCCACCATCACCCAGTGTCTGGCTCTGATTTCGTTTTCTCTCTAACCAATGTGAGATCTCACAATCTACTTGGACTTTTCATTACAAAACCAATAAACCTGAAAAAGATGGATTATTTTGTGAAAGAATTTTAGGGCCTATAAAAAGCGGGATTTGTGCTTGTGGAAATTATCAAGTAAATCGAAGATAAAAAAGAAGATTCAAAATTTTGTGAACAATGCAGAGTCGAATTTGTTGATTCTCGGATACGAAGATATCAAATGGGCTATATTAAACTGACATGCCCAGTAACCCATGTGTGGTATTTGAAACATCTTCCTAGTTATCTCTTTGGAGGTCTAGCATCCTCATTCGTGAACCAAAAATATATTCAAAATTTTGTTAAGAATTAAAGTCTGTCTATTTTATTTTTAAATTAAAAAAAATGAAGAATACTCATTTAAAATTTAAATTTTATGTTTTCAATAATTTTAAATATCACTTTCGGATTGATGTTAACAAATTCAAAATATTAAAAATTAATTGATTTATTAGTACAAATTTTAATTTTAATTTCGATGAATTTTAAAATTTAAGACAAATTTACAAGTATAAGATGGAGTAATTTAATACTAAATTTACAATTAATTGTAAACCCTCGTTTCCCATAAAACACAACGAATACGAACACACAATGAACCAAAAAAGAAAAAAAAAAGAAAAAAAAAAGAAAGCCAGTCTTCAAAAAATAAAACACATCGAAACAGGATTCCGGCGAGGCCAAAGCTGCGCTGGTCGACAATTTTCGCCGGGAAAATCAAACCGGTTTCTCACTGACGTAATTTCCCGGCGGATCATACTCACAGATAACAAGAAACTCACCGTTCAGGCACCTGATTCTGGCACAGCCCAATCGGAGCGTTTCCTTCCAAATAATCTGTGTGTAATGGCCGCACATTTGGCCGGCGTCACATTGATTATTGTTCATATGATAATGTTGGCCCTCTTCGCCCCACGAGTCCACCACCTTGGACGGCGTCCAGTGGTCCAATCTCCCCCAAAACATATTCTCGCCGTACGGACCGAACGAATGGACAATTTTACAGTCGATGGCGCGTTTGGCGCCCCATCGCCGCGCGTATCGCGTGAGATTCCTGTCCCAAGTTAACGGCGGAAGATTAACCATCGCTCGATATTTGTTGTGCACTTCAAGGAATTCTTCTCTGTAGGTTCGGCGTCGGTTTGTTAGAAATGGAACGAGTGCGTTTGTAGCGACGGGGAGCGTCAGTGTTTCGACGGTGGCGGCGAGGAAGAGGAGAGAGAGAGAGATGCCGGCGACGACGGCGGAGAGGATGTAGGACGGCGCCATGAGTTGGTGGTGATGAAGAAAGTAGGAGGAAACGGTGGGTTTTTCTTGGAAGGGTTTGGTGGAATCATGTTCGGTAAAAAGGGAAAGTCACGGACTGCCTTGTTGCGTTATTTCTTAATTATAGAAATTACCGTTTTTTGTTTGTGGAACGGAACCGTCCGCTGTGGATTTCACGGTCGTATTTGCTTATTTTAACCCTTTTTTATAAACTAAAATTATTTTTTAAAAAATATACTTTCGTGGGCTGTCGGCCCATAATGGTTACCATCTAATACGTGAATTATAAGTTTTTTTCTTTCCAAATATACCCTTCATATTTGGAAAATTTTCACAAACTAACCTTCAAATTTTTTTCCCAATTCTTTTAATATTGTCCCGAGCATAAGCTCTCTTTGGACTTCTCAAAAATGCCTCATACCAATGAAGATAGTATTTCTCATTTATAAACCCATAATCTTCCACTAAATTAACCAATGTGGGACTCACTCCCAATAATCCTCAACATAATTATCCTAAGAAGATGAAGAGAGTGTTGGATGATGAATATAATCAAGGAATACTCTCTCAATTGATAATGAAGTCTTTTAGGGAAGTCCAACGTGGACAATATCATACCATTGTAGAGAGTCGTGTTCGTCTAACATAAAGAAAGGAACAAGTGAGAACTAGAGAGAAACGATAAGCTGATAAAAAAGAAAATAACGGAATAGACAAAAATTAAGGCTAATAAAAAAATTATTTATAGGAATTTCAATTATAATTACTTTTGAAACATTATGACAAATATTAAACTAAATACAAATTTATTATACAAAATACTCGCAGCAATATCATTAATATAAAAGAAAAATAATGAATTTAAACATAATTTGATGTATAAAATGTTTTTTAAGGTTTAAGTTTGATCATGAAAAGAGATGAAAATTGGCACGTGTTGGGACCAAGAGCAGGGAGTGGTGGAAGGAAAAAGAACAATTAATTAAAAAAAAAAAAAAAATTAAACATAAAATGACATGAATTTAATTCACGACTTCCACGAGGTTGTCGTTGGTCTGGTTCTACCAATTTTTGAAGCCAGGAAAAAAAACATTAATCAGACACGCAACCTTTCTTAATCTCCAAAACACCCCTCTTCGTTCTTCCCAAATGCACGAAATCCGTTGGATCCGATCGCTAATTTCCTTCTCAATGAGGTCATTTTGGTATTTGCATCACCCCCGTTTACCTATGTAATGCTTATGGTTATCCATGGCGGAGATTTCTGCTTCTGCTTTTCTTTTCCCTTCCTTTCTTTCTTGATTTCTTTGTCGTCCAAATGGTTCTTTAAAGAAAATTGGTGACACCCAATTTCCGACCCACCTCTCCAATCTTCAAATTCCCAATTTTTTTCGTTACCAACAGGAGATTGAATCAGAAAACATTGGAGAATGTATGTTCTTTTAGCTCTTAGCCGCCGAAATTGGCGGCAAATCTTTTTAATTTCTTTCTTTGTTTTGAAATCACGTGATCGTGATTGGGTTTGTTTGGATGTTTAATGCGTTCTTGTTCTGGAATGATTTGCTTCAGCTTTTGTGTTCTTTGCCAAATTTGTTTTGGTCGGGTTTCTTTTATGGGGAGTTCATGCAAAGGAATTTGATTTTTGGATTCTAGTTGTCTGGTTCATTCTGCTGTTTGTGATTAGGTTGCAAATGACGGCTGGGATGTTTTCTTTTTGGTTCATTATGAAGAATTTAGGGCTTGAATTTACTCTATTTCTGCTGCCTTTATAACGGTTTTCTTGTTCTTGTTGTTCTTATTGTTCTTCTTGAATTTACTGCAGTAAGTTTTTTTGATTGGTGTTTATAACCTAAGATTGAAAAGAACTCAAGCTGAGAAATACATTTTCACATGAACTGGGGGATAAATTATGCCAGGTTTGGTTGAAAGGAAACAAACGAAGGGAAGTGAAGTTTGAGTGAATTGGAGAGGGGCATTAAGCGCTTGTCCAAATGAACGTCGTTGGGAGAGTTGGAAGTTTTATTTCTCAAGGAGTTTACTCGGTTGCCACACCGTTTCATCCGTTCGGTGGGGCAGTCGATATAATCGTTGTTCAGCAGCAGGATGGGACTTTTCGCAGCACGCCTTGGTATGTTCGGTTTGGTAAATTTCAGGGCGTTCTAAAGGGTACTGAGAAGATAGTTCGAATATCTGTCAATGGCGTCGAATCCAATTTCCATATGTATCTTGATAACTCTGGTGAGGCGTATTTCGTAAAGGAAGTAGAAACTAGTCAAGGAAGTCAAGCTGATGGAGTTGGAGATGATTTGGTTAAGGATGGTGTGATATATGGTGGCAGCAAGGATGAGCATAGTACGAATTTTGTAAAAGGTCGACTTGAGCATAGTGTCTCGGACACTACTGTTGTTCAGCTACGAAATGAAAACAATTCTATCATGGTTGCACGTATGGAGAGGTCGGAATCTGATGTTGAGCATAGATTCTATGATTTTCAGGAGGAGCAGTCGTCTGTGGAGGATTTGGTAGAGTTTTCGGAGAGTGATTCTAATCGATTTGAGAATCTCGAGCACGAGAGTTGTGCTGAGCCACAAAGTTCGGATTCGGAGGTTATTCTAGTGAGTGTGGATGGTCATATACTGACTGCTCCGATATCGGCAACTGAACAAAATACAGAAGACGTGCAATTAAGTACACCTCAGTTCCATTTGGGGCCTGGTGAAGGGACAGAGTTTTGTGAAGACAATGAATTTACTAGTGAAAATGATTGGGCAGCTGATTATATCAATCATCTGAATACATCTACCGATAACTCCGTAGCTGATGAAGTCGGTCGTTTGAGCAATGAGTCTAATGGTAGTGTGCACGAGCTAGTGGCGCCTGAAGCGGAGGTCAAACTTGTTTCTCAAGCTGAAGAAGCGTCGGGATGTCAAGTTCAGGAAGATGATATTCTTGTGATGAGTGATTCAGAAGATATGCACATTAGAATTGAGGGGGAGATTTATAAGAGCTGTTTGGAGCTATCAGAATTGGCCAAACGGGTTGGAAACACAGATTCTGAAAACGTTATCTCTCCATCGGAGTCTCTATGTTCAGAAGATAAGCTCAACAAGATCGTTCCATCAGTATCTGAAACCAAGGAAATTGTTATCGATTCCGTAGATAAAAACGGGAGACATTCAAGTATTTCAGATAGCTCTATTGTCAATACTCCGAATCTAAACGTTAAAGCTGGGGGCACTGAGGAAGACACATTTGGTGAAGAACAAGCCACTTCAGACGAAAAACGTGTTGTTCCCGTTAATCGTAATAGCCCTTTGCATAATACACAGTCTGGCGTGAGTGAGCGAGTTGAAAGGATGGATAGCGGTTCACAAGGGCCTATTGTCGATGACGAGCACCGTGAGCGACACTTGGGGGAATCTTCGGTGGATGCCTTATGTGGAAGAACTCAACCTCATTCAACAAGTATGTTTTCATTGAAACTTGATTACAAATTCTTTTACCTTATTTTGACACAGATTGTATATTCTCTAATTACTCTAATCCAATGCAGGGTTCGAGATCTCTCTTTGCGGTAATGAACTTCGTGCTGGTATGGGGTTGCACGCAGCAGCAGAAGCGTTTGATGCACATCGTGTGTCTGCTGAGGAATTTGAAAAGTCTATGTCATCGATTATTAAAAACGACAACCTTATCATCAGATTTGGAGATAGGTACATGTCGTGGGCGAAGGCCGCTCCTATTGTATTGGGGATGGCTGCATTCGGAATTGATTTAGAAGTGGATCCCAAAGATACAATTCCTGTGGAGGTTGAATCCGCTCCCTCGGCCACTCCCGCCAGTCGAAGATGGAGGCTCTGGCCTATTCCGTTTAGAAGGGTTAAAATGCTTGAACACAGTGACAGTAACTCATCAAATGAGGAGATTTTTGTTGATTCTGAATCTACTTTACAGAACTTGCAAGCAGAACAAAGTCCAAGGTTTCCGAATGGCGTCAGCGAGCCTTCTAAGAGGCAGCTTGTAAGGACGAACGTTCCAACAACCGAGCAGATAGCATCTTTGAATCTGAAAGAAGGCCAAAACATGATAGCTTTCACCTTTTCAACAAGGGTTCTTGGGACACAAAAGGTTTTAGTCTAGACTCAGTATTTATACGTACACGATAAACACGTTTTCTTAATTTTTGTATGTTGATGCTAAAATTCTTTTAACAGGTCGATGCTCACATTTATCTTTGGAAGTGGAATGCAAAGATTGTGATTTCTGATGTTGATGGGACAATTACCAAGTGAGGCTTCTTTTCTCTTAAATATATTTTTGGTCACCACCTTGAAATCCTTGCTTTCTTTCGGGGTAACATGGCTAGGGCAAGAGAATAATGGTGGGATTCCACGGAAAAACCTAAAGAGGACAGTATCTGCTAGCGGTGGGCTTGGGCTGTTACAAATGGTTTCAGAGCCAGACACCGGACGGTGTGTCAACGAGGACGCTAGCCCCGAAGGGGGGTGGATTGTGAGATCCCACATCTATATAAGGGTGTGGAAACCTCTCCTTAGCAGACGTGTTTTAAAACCTTGAGGGGAAGTCTGAAAGGGAAATCTCAAAAAAGACAATATCTGCTAGCAGTGGGCTTGGGTTGTTACAAATGGTATCAAAGCCAAACATCGGGCGGTGTGTCAGCGAGGACGTTGAGCCCCGAAGGGTGGATTGTGAGATCCCACATCGGTTGGAGAGGAGAACTAAACATTCTTTATAAGGGTGTGGAAACCTCTCCTTAGCAGACGCGTTTTAAAACCTTGAGGGGAAGTCTGAAAGGGAAAGCCCAAAGAGAACAATATTTGCTAGTGATGGGTTTGAGTTATTACAAATGCTATCAGAGGTAGACATCGGGTGATGTGCTAGCGAGGACGTTGAGTCTCAAAGGGGGTGGACATCAGGCGGTGTGTCAGGACGCTGGGCCTCGAGGGGGGGTGGATTGTGAGATCCCACATTGTTTGGAGAGGGGAACTAAACATTCTTTATAAAGGTGTGGAAACATCTTCCTAATAGACGCGTTTTAAAAACCTTGAGGGGAAGCCCGAAAGGGAAAGCCCAAAGAGGACAATATCTTCTAGCAGTAATGATCCATATAACTCACGTTAAAAAATTATGTTTTTCAGGTCTGATGTATTAGGTCAATTCATGCCTTTAGTTGGGAAGGATTGGACGCAATCGGGCGTGGCTAGACTTTTTACTGCTATAAAGGTACACCTTCTGCATCCGTTCTTTCATAATCGTGTTTCCAAGATGACTGCATTTCAGCTGGCATCACTTGAATTCAAGCATGTCGTTTACTCTACTAAAGCTATTACTTGATGTCGTGTATTGGGCTCGTCTCAGGAGAATGGTTATCAGCTGCTATTTCTTAGTGCACGTGCCATTGTTCAAGCGTATCTTACCCGAAGCTTCTTACTCAACCTAAAACAGGTTTCGTTGATATAAATTGCTGGTGACCGCTTTCTTTCGATCAAAACTTGAAGGATTTGATTTGTATCATCATGATCTCTCTTTCTGCTTGATTATGTGTCCTCATGTTCATTTTTTTCCCTGAATTTGATTGATAGTTCTACTATGCTGCAGGATGGAAAAGCTTTACCAAACGGACCGATTGTTATCTCACCGGATGGACTATTTCCTTCGTTATTTCGAGAAGGTGAGATCTTGTACGCCGAACATTTCATGATTATTAGTTTAAATGAAGGTTAGATCTCTGATAAGTTGTCAACATGAGTACTGTGCCTGCACCCAATCCCGAAGCATCTCGTTCTAAAATTAAGGACTTCAGATAAATCAAGTAGTGCTAACAAGGACGCTAGCTGTAGAATCTTCCAACACTTGGAAGAAGGCACTATTAGCCTATAAATCATCCGAAGAAAGTTTTAAAAATCTTGAAGGGAAGCTCGAATGGGAAAGCCCTAAGAGGACAATATCTGCAAGCTGTGGGCTTGGGCTGTTACAAATAGTATCAGACTCAGACACCGGGCGATGTGCCAGCAAGGAGGCTAAGCCCCGAAGGGGGGTGGATGTGAGGCGGTGTGCTAGTCAGAACATTGGGCCCTAAAGAGAAGTGAATTGGGAGGTCCCACATTGATTGGAGAAGTCCCACATTGATTGGAGAAGAGAATGAGTACCTGTGAGGACGCTGGGCCCTAAAGGGGGGTGGATTGTGAGATCCCACATCGGTTGGGGAGGAGAACGAACCATTTTTTGTAAGAGTGTGGAAACCTCTCCCTAGCAGACGCGTTTTAAAAACCTTGAGGGGAAGCCCAATGAGGACAATATCTGCTAGCGGTGGGTTGGGCTGTTACACTCATCCTCTTTCTTAATCCCACATGCTTCATATTCTTTTTCTCGAGTATGCTCGGAAATGCACAAGTTCATATTCGTTCTATCTTCGATTTTTTCTTTCCTTATCGACATGATATAATCGACTTCGGGTTTCCTCTATCTATGGCAGTGATAAGACGAGCACCCCATGAATTTAAGATCGCATGTTTAGAGGTAAAAAACTCGAATTGAACAGCTGATCTTCATAATTATCCGTATTGGTAGGACGTTTTTCTTATTTTTGTTTCTGATGATAAATAAATGCAGGATATTAAGAAGCTTTTCCCTCCTGATTACAATCCATTTTATGCCGGGTTTGGCAATAGAGATACCGATGAGCTCAGCTATCGAAAAGTCGGGATTCCAAAAGGAAAGATATTTATAATCAATCCCAAGGTATCCAAATAAGCGTTTTTTACAAACTTCTCGTGCCTTGACATTCATTTATATATAACCGCAAACTTCAAATCTGTTTACAGGGGGAAGTGGCCATTAGTCATCGCATCGATGTGAAGTCTTACACGTCTTTGCACACACTTGTTAACGATATGTTTCCACCAACCTCGCTGGTCGAGCAGGTAATGCATATAAAATCCTTAAAGATACCCGAATGCTGGTTTCATTACGTTAGCGCTAATGCTGCTGTTATCGTTTTGTGTCCGTGCAGGAAGACTATAATGCATGGAATTTTTGGAAAATATCGTATCCCGACGTTGATTTGTAGTCGTTGCACGGAGAAGACCGTTTTCTTGCACGAGATAGAAGTACTTGAAGTTCTTCACATTCTCCTTGTTTTCTTCAACAAGTAGTTTTGACAGAGAGCCACAGGAGCAGTGTTTGAAGCTGTAGCCATTTGGGTGGATCCAGCAAGTTCCTACGGAGTAAAAGTAAAATTGTTAGTTGAATTTGTCTCTTAATCTTGTCTTTTTCTGCTTCTTTTTTTGGTTATTACCTTGAGATGCACGTAATTCATTAATTTACAGAATAATCAACGAACTTTTGTTCCTGCTCATGATGGTTTGAGATTCTTTGATTAAGTTTCATTGTAGGAAAATGAAGAAAAGATGATAAAAGTTGTCTGAGGGACTTGTTGTTAGACACAAATTTGAAAGTTTAGGGACCAAATAGGACTAAACTTGTAACAACCCAAGCTCACCGTTAGCAGATATTGTCCTCTTTGGGTTTTCCCTTTCGAGTTTCCCCTCAAGGTTTTAAAACGCGTCTGCTAGGGAGAGGTTTCCACACTCTTGTAAAGAATGCTTCGTTCTTCTCTCTAACCGATGTGGGATCTTACAATCCACCTCCTTTGGGGCCCAGCATCCTCGTTGACACTTGTTCCCTTCTCCAATCGCTAAGCTCCGAAGGGGGAGGGTGGATTGGGGATTCCCACATCGATTGGAGAAGGGAACGATTGCCAAAGCCCACCACTAACAGATATTGTCCTCTTTGGGCTTTCCCTTCCGAGCTTCCCTTCAAGGTTTTAAAACGCGTTTACTAGGAAAAGGTTTCCACACCCTTATAAATATTGTTTCGTTCTCCTCCCCAACCAATGTGGGATCTCATAATTCACCCTCTTCAGGGCCCAGTGTCCTCGTTGGCACTTGTTCCCTTCTCTAATCGTTAGGCTCCGAAGGGGGTGGATTGGGGAGTCCTACATCGATTGGAGAAGGGCACGAGTGCCAACGAGAATGCTGGGCCTTAAAGGGGGTGAATTGTGAGATCCCACTTTGGTTGGGGAGGAGAATGAAACATTCTTTATAAGGATGTGGAAACCTCTCTCTAGCAGATGCGTTTTAAAACCTTAAACCTTGAGGGAAAGCCCGGAAAGACAAGCCCAAAGAGGACAGGCTTGGGCGGTTACAAAACTTGTAATTCAATTTGTAGCTAATGCCTGGTCAATTTACCTCCCTAACATATGGACCAGGTTAAGACCACCCCCAAATGCCAGCTCTCACTCTCTCACAATCAGATGTGGGACTCAAAGAAACCTCCTTTAACCATATGGACTGAACTTTTAGTTGCAGATAAGTCTATGGATGCTTCTAGCAATGAGAGAAGGAATAACACTGAAAGACTGGTGCTTGCCCTCTGTCGTTTTGTAGCTTATAAGTTCATACACTTAAACCGAACGACATAACGTCCAAAGTCTCAGAGACATCCTTATCCTCTCCAAAAACATGTTCTCCCACTTTTTTCCTTTGGCTGTATGAAATACTTTATTTCCAATGGAAACTTTGCTGAGAAAATCCACAACACTGTCAATGTCTTCAACTTTGAGTTTCACTCAAAGTAGATACTCTGTATTCTTCACGTCCTTTCCATCCACCCCTCCCATGAATATCTTCTATTATCTGACCTTCCACTTTTTGTTACGTTTCGGCCTCTTCGTTTCATATCATGATGTAATAGCCCAAACCTACCGCTAGCAGATATTATCCTCTTTGAGCTTTCCTTCTGAGGTTCCCTTCAAGGTTTTAAAATGCGTCGGTTAGGGAGAGGTTTCCACACCTTTATAAGGAATGCTTCGTTCCCTTTTCTAACCGATGTGGAATCTCACAATCCACCCCCCTTGTGGGCCCAACGTCCTCGCTGGCACATCGTACTATTTGTAACAGCCTAAGCCCACTGCTAACAGAAATTGTTCTCTCTAAGTTTTCCCTTCCAGGCTTCCCATCAAGGTTTTAAAATGCATCCGTTAGGGAGAGATTTCCACATCTTTATAAGGAATGCTTCATTCCCCTCTCCAACCGATGTGGGATCTCACAATCCACCCTCTTGTGGGCCCAACGTCCTCGCTGGCACACCGACCGGTGTCTGGTTCTGATACCATTTGTAACAACCTAAGCCCACCGCTAACCGATATTGTCCTCTTTAAGCTTTCCCTTTCGGGTTCCCCTCAAGGTTTTAAAACGCGTCCGTTAGGGAGAGGTTTCCACACCTTTATAAGGAATGCTTCGTTCCCCTCTCCAACTGATGTGGGATCTCAGAATCCACTCCCCTTGTGGGCTCAACGTCCTCCTGGCACACCGCCCGATGTTTAGCTCTGATACCATTTGTAATAGCTCAAGCCCACCGCTAGCATATGTTATCCTCTTTAGGCTTTCCCTTCCGAGCTTCCCCTCAAGGTTTTGAAATACGTTCGTTAGGGAGAGGTTTCCACCCTTTATAAGGAATGCTTCGTTCCCCTCTCCAACCAATGTTGGATGGAAAAAGGTTAAGCTGAAAGTGGAATTGTTCTCCTTCCTTTTTAACCAAATAAGCCATAATACAAACTGAAAAGGGATCAAATAAAATTCTCTTATTTCTTTGTAGCCAAACGAGCCATAGTACATAATGAAGTCGGCCTACTAGAAAACATGTATTTCCCCTCGAAAGGGAGGATCCCAAATGGTTTCCTCCTATAGTTTCTCGGGCGTGTCATTCTAACAAGTCTTCAACCCTTATGGTTCGAAAAGTTGGACACAACTTGTGGCTTGGAGGCACGCGCTAGAGAGATTCTAACGACTATAATTATCGAGAAGCTTTGTGGTTTTCTAGGTCGGGCTGTGATAGAGGAGGGTAGGGTCATTGGGAAGAGCAATGGACAAATCTTTGAGAATAACATCCCATAAGAATTAGACTATGTTCTAGGAGCTCTATGTTTTTTTTAGGTTGGGCTCACATGGTAGGTCATTATTTATTTACTTTTGTTCGGTGTCCAAGACCCCGTGTCCAAATTATATATATATAGAAGATATATAATACTCGACATGTTTTTTTTGGCGTGTTGGACTCGTGTCGACAAAGGCACGGCCAAAAATAGAGTCTTTATGCTTCCTAGGTTATATTTGTTTAGACAAATCCATTCATCATGATCTACATCTAACATTTTCTTGCATCTGGTTTACTATTGTGAGGTCCCACGTCGGTTGGAGAGTGGAACGAAACATTCCTTATAGGTGTGAAAACCTCTCCTTATAGCCGCATTTTAAAATCGTGAGGCTGATGGCAATATGCAACGAGCCAAAGCGAACAATATCTGCTAGCGGTGGGCGTGGGGTTGTTACAAATGGCATTAGAGCTAGACACTGGGCGGTGTGCCAGCGAGGACGCTGGGCACCCAAGAGGGGTGGATTGTGAGATCCTATATCGGTTGGAAAGGGGAATGAAACATTCCTTATAAGAGTATGGACACCTCTCCCTAGCAAAGACATGTTTTAGAATCGTGAGGCTGACGGCGATACGTAACGAGCCAAAGTGGACAATATCTGCTAGCGGTGAACTTAGATTGTTACAAATGGCATCAGAGCCAGACACTAGGCGGTACGCCAGTGAGAACGCTGTACCCCCAAGGAGGGTGGATTGTGAGATCCCACATCGGTTGGAAAGAGGAACAAAACATTCCTTATAAGGGTATGGAAATTTCTCCCTAGCAGACACGTTTTAAAACCGTGAGGCTGACAGTGATACATAAGGCCAAAGCGGACAATATCGGCTAGCGGTGGGGTAGGACTGTTAGAGTATTCCTCCCCCCTCCCTAGATTTAAGACGGTGGGGGCAGCATGAGACCTCCTTAAAGACATATGGGCTAAGTTTCAGTTGGAAATTAGTCTTATGGACGTACTGCCAGTTACCCGCCGTTCGGCAAAAGAACAGTACAGAAAAAACGGTCCATAGAATTTGAATGAAATGTATGCCAAGGTTCCCACTTGTTAGATAATGCTCAGAAAAAGATTGTACACCAGAAAACACCCTACATTTTATGAATACCATGGTCCATCTGGAAATCCCCATGAAAGTACACACGTCGGTATATCAAGTCGTCTTCGACTTTCTTATTTCTCCAGCATTGTTTTTGAATCTATTGGCGGTGTTACGTTTTTTCGGAATTTACTGCAGAAAACAACGTTGTCCACATCTTGATGATGTGGGAGATCATATGCAGTATGTTCTATTATCATTGAAGTAACAGACAAGAGTGGTTGGTTGAATAAGAGGGTTCATTAGTTAGTGTTCCCTTGGAGTTTTCCCCTTCTCATTTTCTTCTTTCCAGGCTTTTTGCTGATTGCTTCTTACGTGTCAATCACGAACCTAAAATTTTCCGAGGGTTTTCTTTTTCCCTTTTGAAGATATCTTTTCCGGGAAGTGTTTTAACTTTTGTCCTTTTGCGTTTTAGGACTAGGTGGGGACCTTCTATGTGAGTTCTCACATCGGTCGGAGAGAGGAACGAAACATTTCTTATAAGGATGTGGAAACCTCTCTCTAGTAGATGCATTTTAAAACTTTGAAAGGAAAGCCCAAAGAGGACAATATTTGCTAGTTGTGGATTTGGGTTGTTACGAATGGTATCAGAGGTAGTCACTGGGCTATGTGCCAGTGAGGACACTGGGCCCCCAAGGGGGTGGATTGTGAGATCTCAAATCAGTTGGAGAGGGGAACGAAACATTCCTTATAAGGGGTGAAAAATCTTTCTCTAGTAGATGCGTTTTAAAACCTTGAAGGGAAGCCCAGAAGTGAAAGCTCAAAGAGGATAGTATCTACTGGCGGTGAGTTTGGGTTGTTACAAATGGTATCAGAGCTAGTCACTGGGCGGTGTGCTAGTGAGGACGCTGGGTCCCAAGGGGGGTGGATTGTGAGATCTTACAACGGTTGGAGAGGGGAACGAAACATTTCTTATAAGGGTGTGGAAACCTCTCTCTAGTAGACGTGTTTTAAAACCTTGAGGGGAAAAGCCCAGAAGGGAAAGTTCAAAGAGGACAATATCTACTAGCGGTGAGCTTGAGCTGTTACATCCTATTTTTTATGATTCACGGGGGGAGTTTTACTCTCTTCCTCTTCCTATCATAATTTTTTAAACCAACTTAGTTTAAAATGCTCGATAGTTAAGAGTTTATATCAGGTGAATGACTACATAAAGGTTCCGATTCGAGCAAGAGCCCGAATAGGGGAGACGAGAACGTCTTGATCAAAAGATATGGTAGCTAGACCACACAGGATCAAATCCTTTGGACGTTTTCTCTGTCGAACTTGGATCAAACCGGTTTCTCGAACTTACCACTATGAAAGACTTCCATATACCATGGAGTTTATACTATCCTCTCACATGTTAAATAGACTAACCATTCTCTTGTTGGCAGTATTCAAAATATCTAAGGTTTATGCATTGAATGGTTCACTATAAATTCAGATCATCTTCATTTGAAAGAGCACCACTTCCTCAAGGTAGAGATGGCCATTGGGCAATTTTCTTGTACTTACACAGAGGATTATATAGAATGGGATGTAAGTTCCTCTTCCAACTTCTGTTACTCACTCAACTCGACACCTCAAACGAAAGAGTTCGAGTTTCAAATGAGCTCGGTTTCTCTCGAAAGAGAAACCGCCATTTCCCACGCTGATGAGCTTTTTTACAATGGAAAACTTCTTCCCCTTCAACTCCCACGTCGTGCTCAAAACTCCAATGCTCACCATGAAACCGAACCTCGCTCCAGCTCCTCTGCTAACGCAAGCATTTACACCCTTCACGATTCCTTTAATTTTCCTCCTGCCGAGTCTTGCAGGTTCGGTTTTGAGCTAAAACCCGCCCAGCATTGGACAAATACTGAAATGGGAGGCCACCAAAATCCTAGACAGATTAGGCAGTCTGCGTTGTTTCGGAAACTTAAGGCCTCGCGAGCGTATATCAGGTCCCTCTTCAATAAGTCTGCCTGCACGGATGAGTCCTGCGCAAAATTATCCGAAAATAGGACAAAAAGAAATGAATTAGGCTTTGAAAGAGACCATTTTAGAGCTACATTATTTGACAAAGATAGAAGCCAGAGGAGAGCCTCATTCTCTGCTAAACCTTCCTGTCCAGCCTCGGAATCTTCCTCCGGTTCTTCATCACTGTCTTCTTCTTTAAACTCGAGTGGCACGCTGGATCCACAAATACTGAAGAGATGCAACAGTGTGAGCTCGGAGATGGCACGTTCCATCGAAGGAGCTATAGCTCACTGTAAGCATTCTCAGTTTCTATAATATCACTCAACAAAAACCAAAACCGAAGCACGAGATATGGCAACTCCTTCTCCGCCGAGCAAGAATCACCGAAGTAATGAACATAAGGGGAAAACCGAAATGAACGGTTAAAGCTCGAGACTATCTAGTTTGTTTTCTGGATGTAATGGTGTTGCTTTTATAGCTAGCAGTAGGAAGTAAAAGCTTTTCAGTTATTTCAGTTAAGGGTTACTCTATTTATTGTCTTCCTCTTTGGCTGCTGTTGTCTTGCATGAATACAAATGAATTGAGCAGGGTAGGTTCCCAAGAAAGATACTGCAATAGATTTATTGATATAATATGATGATCTGTATTTGCCTTGTGCGTGCGTTGTCAGCTCGTGCCGTAAGGTATTGGGTTAAGTCTCGCTATTCAGTCAGCTCGTGTCGTAAGGTGTTGGGTTAAGTCCTGCTATTTTGATCTATGCTATAAAAACCTTCTTAAGTTGGTGGCTTGTGCCTTAAAACTGATCTACCTTTCTATGTCTTGATTGGTAGGCACAACCTGTCTCAAATATCAGTTACTTAAGTAAGGTAGCATTCTATGCTGTTTTCTTGCTGTATGTCCTATGTAGAATCGATAGTAGTACACTATGTTAAAAAACCTTAACTGAGGTCGAAGATTTGAATTTTCCTGATCGTCCTCGAAGCCATGAAACCTCACTTCTGGAAAATTTTGACAATGGGAGGTTAAACTTAGATTTAATCCAATACTTGTGGCCGACCCTTTTGGGGTTGTTTGGTGCAAAAAATTTGGAGATAGAAATGAGCTCGAGTTTGTGATACATGTGTTTGATCCAGAAAATAATTAACAAGGGTATTTAATACGCGAGTTGAAATTAAGATAAGTAATTAATGAATTAGAATAAATCGATAATAATTTATTTAAATTTTATATCCAAATTCATTTTTAGATATAAAAGCTTACTAAATGAAGGAAATTAGTTATTAACTAAAATTAATAGTTAATTAGTTAAAAATATTTAGTAAGTTAATTAGGTTGAATTAAATTATATTAGTAAAAAACCGTTTTCAATAATTGTAACTAATTAATTGTTTATTATTTATAATGAATTAATTATTTGTTAGGACTATTACTTTATCCATTATTAATATCTAATTTATTAATTCAAATTACATTTATAGTTAACAATAATGAGCTATAAGTAATTAAAATTAACTAATTTTATTTAATTTGTATTTATCGATAAAAATATGTACTAATATTGGTAGTTATTCGTTACCATTATTCCATAATATTAATTGTATGGTCAATTCATGGAATAAATTCATTTCTTTGTTTAATTATCATTAAATTCTTTATTTTATTTATTTAGTGAGAGCACCAAAAAATTGAAAATTAAATTAAAAGACTAAACAAAAATTTAATTTAAATATGAAAGAAAAATATTAATTAAGGATAAAAATATTTTTATATAGAAAAATTTTAATTATTATCCTAAAATTTGTAATGATTAAAATGTTATTATATAGAATTTTTTATAATTATTATCTTAGACTTTTTATGTAAAAATTACCTATTAATTAAGTTCGTGGACAAATTAACTATTAAATAATATTATAAAAAATTAATATTTTAAAAAAATGACATTAGTGTTAGATGCATACTTATTTTTAATGATTTTTATTTATTTATAAATATTAATCAATTAATGTTTATTTGTAGACAAATTTATGGTAATATTTGATTTTTCCCCTTTTTTTTTTTTTTTTTTTTTTTTTAACTTTTGGATTTCACTCACTTAGTTTGTTGTCATTTCATGGTTAGGTTAGTGAAATAGTCATTGATGGTATTGATGTAAAACTTCATCGGCTACTTCTAATCTTTAAAAAAAAGGAATGAAGTGAAAAGCCCTTTTTACCCCTCTCTCTCTCTCTCTCTCTCTCTAATGAAGTGAAAATCCCTTTTAACCCTTCTCTTTCTCTCTCTAATGAGGTGAAAATCCCTTTTTACCCTTCTCTCTTTCTCTCTCTCTCCCCCCCTAATGAANAAAAAATTGGAGGAAGGGTAATTTCGTCAAAATGTTGGTTTGGATGAATTAAAGTTAGGGCAGTGTTCACAATTACAATTACCTAACGCTTTAATCCGTTTCAGATGGGAAATTTTGGTGATCTCTTAGGTACCGAATTGTTGAAATTCGATCTTAAGGTTCGCAAAACTTCAACTCTGCATCCAAATTTCTGAAAATTCTCACTAGGAAACTCCCTATTCGACTTCTCGTTGTCTTGATTTGTAATCACACTCAGAAGCTACTGTGAATCGATTTCGACGACGCTCCATTGAGCAATGCAGAGCATCAAACAGCTCCATAAGCAATCCAGCATCAATCACCGGCGGGATGAAGAAGTTCCGACGGTTCCAACATCGCCGTATTCGCCAAAAGCTCTCAAACACCCCAGATCTCTGCCCAGATCCATCAATTACCTCTTCCGAGAGCAGAGGCTTCTGTTTGTTTTTGTCGGCATTTTAATTGGCTCTACGTTCTTCATTCTCCAGCCCACTCTGTCCCGTATTGGCCCCTCTGAAGCTGGTTCTGCAATTCGCAGATCGTTTTCTACAAGTTTGACGAGCAGGGACGAGGTTTCGGGGTCGGGGATATATGGACTTGGTAAAACGGGAGGCAGAATCCCCGTCGGTATTGGCCGCCGTAGGTGGAGGATTGTTGTCACCGGTGGAGCTGGATTTGTGGGAAGTCATCTTGTGGATAAGCTAATTGAACGAGGGGATGATGTGATTGTCATTGACAACTTCTTCACTGGTAGAAAGGAGAATTTGGTGCATCATTTGCGAAATCCGCGATTCGAGCTCATTCGACATGATGTGGTTGAGCCAATTCTTTTGGAGGTGGATCAAATATATCACTTGGCTTGTCCAGCTTCTCCTGTTCATTACAAGTACAATCCTGTCAAGACTATTATATCCTTTTTCTGAAGTTTCATTTTCAAGTTTTTGCTCGTTGTGTACTATGTTGCATTTTAGGAAGAAAATTTTCTGTTAGAAATCTAATGTTTTTATCTGGACATCCTTAACTGCTTATCACAAGACAAATGTAATGGGTACCTTGAATATGCTTGGCTTGGCAAAGAGAATTGGGGCTAGATTTCTACTTACGAGTACGAGTGAGGTTTATGGTGATCCACTTGAGCATCCTCAGAAGGAAACATATTGGGGAAATGTAAATCCCATAGGTAGAGTACAATTCATATATATAACATGAGCAGTTCGTTCTATATTTGCGTCAGAGTTACAATTTTCTGAAAATAACTTGTAATTCTTAGGCGAGAGAAGCTGCTATGATGAGGGCAAGAGAACTGCAGAGACCTTAGCTATGGATTACCATAGAGGTGCTGAAGTTGAGGTAACTACTCTGATGTTTAGTTGTATTCCATTAGCTGCTGTTATAATGCTTACAATGAACATGAAGAAAAGGGATCGTTTTTTTTTTTTTTTTTTTTTTTTATGGGATTAATCTCT
>NW_019272041.1:3652230-3712622 GCF_002738345.1 Cucurbita maxima
TTTTTTTTTTTTTTTTTTTTTTTTTTAATGGGATTAATCTCTTGCAGTTTCCACATTTGTTTGAAAAGTGGTGAGATTTTCTCTTTGCAGGTTCGAATTGCTCGTATTTTTAATACATACGGACCCCGTATGTGTTTAGATGATGGGCGTGTTGTTAGCAACTTTGTTGCACAGGTTAAACATCTCCCTTGAATGTTCCCATCCCCCTATTTAAGATTTGTTCAGGAATTGATCGTGATCAATGCTTAAAATATGTTCTCTAATGCTCTTAGTAATTGTTCAGGCCATCCGCAAACAGCCATTGACTGTTTATGGTGATGGAAAGCAAACACGGAGCTTTCAATATGTCTCTGACTTGGTATGGCATATTGACTTTTGTTTGTAGAAATATAATCAGTTAAACATCTTCTGGTTTTTTTCTGTCTTTCCATTTAATTTCCATGAAGGTTAGATGCTTGAATTGTTATTTCTGTGGCTAGTATATGTGTAAGGGCATCGGTTGGGAACTTGACTTGAAAGATCTAAACTGGGCACCACTACTAAAATGATCTTGTGGTTTCAAGAACATATATTGAGGACCTTGGAAATGATCTCCAATGACAGGTTAACGGTCTGGTCGCGCTAATGGAAGGTGAACATGTAGGGCCTTTCAACCTGGGTAATCCAGGAGAATTTACCATGCTTGAGCTGGCTGAGGTTTGTTTTTCCGATCGACTCGGTAATCTAATTATTTCTGGATTTTCAGATCATTTCATGTTTGTAAAAAGGAATTTTGAGTGATGTGAACCTTACCTTGCTTGCAAGTAGTGTATTGAGTATTTGCATGTGCACTTCTCCATGAGAGAGAGAGAGAAGGAGAGAGAGATTCTGTAGCTATAGTTACAACATATTTTTTTGTCCTGGTTGTATAGGTTGTCAAAGAAACTATAGATCCAAGTGCGACAATAGAGTTTAGAGCAAATACTGCTGATGATCCTCACAAGAGAAAACCTGACATTAGCAAAGCAAAGTCATTGCTCAACTGGGAGCCCAAGGTCGCCCTGAGAGAAGGACTGCCTCTCATGGTGAGCGACTTCCAGAAGCGCATTTTGATTGAAGATGAAGGGAAAGGTTTCTAATGAAGAAAATTGCTAGGAATTCGACATGTATAGTGCGAAGCGACTGTATCTTTTTGGTTGATTCATTCATAGTTCAAATATCCTCTAGAAACTGAGCATCATTTCACTATAGGAACATAAAGGTTTTTTGCTCTTCATTACAAGCTTGAGTGCCACATCCCTATTTATTTGTGTTCTTTTCAATGCATTTTATCCAATAGATCTATGCTGTTGGTGAAAAGGTCTTCTCGGCCAGATGCTTTGTTTTCTTAACCGAGCACGCTTCGGCAACCTGATGTATGGTTTTTAGAAGCAGCCCTATCTGTTTGTATGGGCATTGAATGTCCTCTTATATCTCTGGGCCTGTCACTCTCACCTGCCGCATTACACTTCATAGATGTATCGCTGCAAATAGGCATCACATTCGTATATTGTATTTGTCAACATGAATGATACGCTGGTGATGTATTGTTTTCTAGTACTTCCACAAATGTTTTCTCAAACGTTTGCTATGCGAGTTTTTGCGAGATTCTACGTCGGTTAGAGAGTGAAACGAAACATTCCTTATAAGGGTGTGAAAATTTCTCTCTAGTAGACGCATTTTACAATTGTGAGGCTGATAACGATATATGACAGGCCAAAGAGGACAATTTCTACAAGCGGTGGGCTTGGGCTGTTACAAATAGTATCAGAGTCAAATATCAGGCGGTGTGCTAGCGAGCACATTGGTCCCCAAGGTGGGTGAATTGTGAGACCTCACTCGGTTGGAGAGGGAAACAAAATATTTGGGTGTAAAAATCAATCCTTAATAGACACATTTTAAAAACTTACGGCGAAAGAAAATTTATTTTTGGGACAAATATTTGGACCAATAGCGAAATGATATCTTATGTGCCTTACTTTTTTCCTTTCAAAGGGTATGGGTAATTGAACACGCAGCTTTTGATGATTGGACGCCTTGGGATCTGATACCCAAAGCATCCTAAAACCTTTGTTTTCATGCACAAGAATCCAATTCTATCCAAAGAGAGAGGACAGATTCCATTCCCCCCACACCACAAAAAAAAAGTGTATGAAAATGAAACAAATATTTTAAAGGGTGTCAAATTTGAGATAACATCATTCTTGATTCTACCATCTCTATATAAGAAAGTTTAGGCTACTTTTGTGGATTTGGCTTTCTCTCCATTATGCTATGTTAAAATTCAAACGAGCATGAAACACTAAGGTAGATAATTGAGACGTTTGTAAAGCTTACTTTCCTTTTTATGTATCATTACATCCTGAAAGTCAATCCACAATAGAATGTATTAATATGTCGGGTTTTAAGTAAAAACTCACATAATCGACCAATTTGATTATAGTTTAAGTAGTTAAGACATATATTTTAGACCAAGAGGCTAGATATTAGATGCCGTTAAACTAAACTTATTAATCGTTCGAGATTTTAACACAAAAAGGGAATGGTAAGAGAACAAAGTGGACCAAGAATAGGTTGGCATTGAATGAAATGGTGAAGAAACACATTAAATTGATAGATATGGGTTGCCATTATGTGAAAAAAAAAAAGGAATAAAATGAAAAACAAATGAAAGCCAATACTATCAGCATCTGATTCCCATGAGCCACAGAAAGGGAACTCCAGGGCTTCATATTAGAAACAAAGAAGCAAGAAAGTAGCTTTGAGGTTAATACTTTCCATCACAAGGAAAATAAAAAATTATTCCCTCTCTTTCCCACCTTCCTTTTTAGCTGTTTGGGTGCTTCGAGTTTGATTGATAACCTTCTAATTAGTACAATCAAAGTAATACCCGAAAATGGACTCTTTGAAATCATTGGAACATCGTAGGATGGTAGCAACATTAGCAATTGTACAGTGAGATCTCACATCGAGTGAAGATAAGACCGAAATATTATTAATAAAAATGTGGAAACTTCTGCTTAGAAGACATGTTTTAGGAAGCTCAAAAGGAAAAACCTAAAGATACAATATCTGCTAGTAGTAAGCTTAAGACGTCACAGTTGCCGTCACGATCGATGATTGAATTGTTTGTATGATGTTGAACGGAGGTGAATCAGAGTATGTTGTTTGAAGAGTAATTGCAAGGAGACAAGTTATTGTTGTCATATAGTCTGATACTTGTTTGGTTGCTTTCACCCCCACAGAGCATTCAACTCATGGATTGAATTTTCTGTAAATTTCATCAGAAGGTTTCATTGAAGACATGATTTTGTTGGACATATCAAATAAATTCTGCAGGGTCAGGCTGATAAAAGAAAACACTATAGCTCCCACTTATAATTTTACCTGCGTTTCTTTTCAACTGGAAGGCACTGACTCCATAATTTCTTTGTCTCAGTATCTACTTATTACCTTCTCACAACGAAACAATTATCAATCTCTCTCTAAACATTGGTTGGGAAGGAAAACGAAACATTTTTTTATAAACGTGTGGAAACCTCTTCCTAGTAAACGTGTTTTAAAATCTTGAGGAGAAACCCGAAAGGGAATACCCAAAAAAAACAATATCTACTAGCGGTTGACTTGAGCTATTACAAATGGTATCAGAACTAGAGAGGAGGCTAAATCCCAAAAGGGTTGGACATGAGATGATGTACCGGCAAAGATGCTAGACCTTGAAGGGGTGTAGATTGGAGAGTCCCACGTCAATTGGAGAGAGAACGAGTGCCAGTAAAAACATTGGGCCTCGAAGAGAGGAAGATTTTAAGATTCCACATTGATTGAGGAAAAGAACGAAACATTCTTTATAAGAGTGTAGAAACTTATCTCTAATAGACGCATTTTTAAAACTTTGAAGGAAAGTCCGAAAGTAAAAGTTCAAAAAAGACAAAATTTACTAGGATGAATTCTCTCTATTCCTCTCTCTCTCTAAAAAAGAATAGCCGAAAACCAGAAAAGAACAAACTCCTGTAAGTAAAAGCTCTCACTCATCTCTCTCTTCTCCTATAGGTTCAGATTCTTCCAGCCAAACCATTTCTCTCTCCCCCTCTCTCCCCCTTTCTCTCTCACACACACATACATACACACATAAATCATTGTCAAAAAGATGGAAGGCACAGATATATTCTGTGCATCCCAAGCTTCAACAGCCATATGCTCAAGCATGGAAATTGAGGAAGTCTCCTCGTCATCCTCCTCCTTCCCCTCCTCGCCCGCTATTCAGCTCGGTGGTCGTGCTCTCGACCGCCACAATCCCATCATCTGTGATGGAAGAAGAAACAGCACTGCCCCCAACAGTCTCTTAACGCCTCCTCGTGATTTTACTCGACCGCCTTTCAGTCCCCAACCTCACCATCAACTCACAAAGAGCAAGAAAACCTCTTCAAAAGGTAACAGAAGAACCAAGACCAAAATCCCATCAGTGAAACAAGAAAATGAAGAGAGAGAAGATTGTCATACTCTTCCATCTACTGATACTTTGAAAAAGAGCTCCTTCATTCCAACTGATATTGTTACAAGGAGCTTTGCTAAGCTGAACGATCTGATCGCTCCTCCTGCTCCACCACCAGCTGGCTCCTCCAGATACCTACTTGGAAGTGATTCACAATCAGAATTCTTTGACAGGTTACCGGAGAACGACCCTGTTTACGATATCGTCCCAGCTGATGATTACCAAGAACTCAAAACTGACGTAAACCAAGATGGGTCTACTTCAACAACTCAAGAAACATTGTCTCAGCAGCCCAAACCAACTCCTACCAAACAGGTTTGCCACTTCGCTAACCTTTTAGTAATACAGAAGTAACATGACAGGAAAAAGAAAAGCATGAAACAATGTAACTGGTTTTAACATTCTAGAAGTTAATGGCTATCTTTTTCTAAAACAGAGATGTTTGGTTTTGGTTTTGGTTTTGGTCGCAGGTTGTGGTCTTGATGGTGTCACTGCACTGTAAAGGCTGTGAAGGGAAAGTCAGGAAACATCTTTCAAAAATGGAAGGTATGCTAAAGCTTCCCTAAAGAATACACTTAATCTATTGATTCTTTTCAAATTTGTATTCTTTAAGAATACGCTCTTCTCTAAGATTTGATGTTTTTACGCTTGACCCGATCGACTAAGTATGAGACCGATTTCACTTCTAATTCTGCAAGCAGGAGTTACATCCTTCAACATAGACTCTGCAGCCAAGAAAGTGACAATAGAAGGAGATGTAACGCCAGTGGGAGTTTTGGCAAGTGTATCAAAGCTGAAGCACGCTAAGTTTTGGACTTCTCAACAGCCAACACCACCACCGCCCCCACCGACTACGCCACCACATCCACCACCATCCACCGCGTTAACGGCGGCTTCAACATCAGCCACCACAGAAATGCCAGAAAACCAGCTTGGTTAATCCTATCTATTGTTTGAAAAGTTTCAAGTTATAATTCTCTCTTTCCCTTGTTACTTTTGAAGTTTTGAGCTTTCAATAAGGAAAAGAGTGGCATCTCATAATCAAAACTATTGGGAAAGAGACCACTAAGTTATTCTTAAAGAAAGGGAATTCGATTCCCCATGACCTTGGTGTAAATCCAATACAGGCATGCCTTTTCTATTCCCAAAGCCTTAATTATCTGATGAGGTTGGTCTTCTCCAAAAAAAATATATATATATTCCCCAGAATATGGTTATGGGAAGCTGTTGTTTAAACCTTCATTGAATGGCTCTTGGTAAGGGTCATAGACTAACGGTAATGTTTAGCAATTACAGCTATAATCACATCGTCCTATGATCCTTAAGTAAGATGCCATATAAGCTCAAAAGGTGAAAAGTTTAACTTTAAAACTTATCTAAACTATAAAAAAGTGTTGAACTTAGCTAGGATTTAACATAGACAAGGTTTTATGCATCCTTCTAAGTCTAAAAGATGCAGCATTTAATCATGAAACGGGTATTTGCATTCCGTTTAAAGGCTTTGATATCTTATTTCAACAGAGAAATTATATGAAAGCTACACGATCTATGAACACATGTCAACTACCTCGTCTATGAGTTCGTCTACCAAAAATCTCTCAATTTCCTTGCCTACTACATCAACATCATGCCCCAACAAAAACCATTGAGTTGTCCTTCCCACCACTTTCTCTACAATGTCTTCATCTACTTTCTTCTCTTGCTTAGCTAAAAACTTACACAAAGTATTGTAGAGCCCTTCATTATTCTCGACTTGAATTGTTGGGGGCCTTACCCATGGATAAGGGTCGGTGAATTTTTGGTAAATATCCAAAATTCCTAAATTTATACGGTCAAAAAGTAGCTTTCTTTCTGACCTTGGTTGAGAAGACCAATTCATGTACTTCTTCTCAAGCTCCTCAAATGTAGAAGGATCTACGGGGCATTCAAGAGAATGCCACGTTGCAATAAGCATGTCGGGATTGGTATCTTTGAAAGCTGAGTTCTGTAAGACATCGGCTAGATATGAAAGCTCCCAGCTATCTTCAGTTTTACATGCATATTTCTCCTCTGGAAACCCAATGGATTCTTCCTCTCCATCTTCGTCACTCGAGATGTGCTGGGTTTCTTCAGATTCAGTAAAAGCTTCTGTCTCTAACTTGAGTAACTTGAGTTGCATTCGAAGCCCTGTATTCATGAGAGAGAATGAATTAAAACTTTTCCAGCTTAAGAAACCCAAAGATAGCCAAACCATAGATTCTAAAATCTCCAAAGGCCTGGCTAGTAGTCATTTTCAGAACACTTGAGTGAGATCTTAGGCATTTCAGAGCGTAGGATTCAGATGTGCATTCAAGCCTTGATATCTGAATATATTATTCAGATATGTTGAGTCTACGATTGATAGCAGAATGAAATCCAGGAATATATAAAATATGGTGGCTTTATACTCCTCACTTATCATATCATATCATATCCATCTCTGTCTTGCCTCTGTTGAATGAAGACTTGATCACTCCATTCAATAGTTTTATTCTTTCCTTTCCATCCTTTTAAAGTCCAGCTAAATTTGGAGAACTAAAACGAAAAGCAAACTATTGCACTACCTATAAAGATAATGATTTGGTCCAACATCATAAACAGTTACAGATGACTACCACACAATTGACCTTCAGTAAGTTTAACAGCAATACCATGGACAAATTTGAAGCACAGTTCAATATGTTCATGTTTTGAATAAAATCATTCTTGAATAACAGGCAGCAAATTTCAATTACTTCAAAATTAGGTTGATTTCATCTGCCAAATCAATTCAATAAATGCCAAAAGGAGAACATAATCTTATGTAATTACCATGGAGGTCAGCACTGAGACTCTCAAAGCAATCAGAACCAGGAGGTAGATCATCCGTAAAAGGAGGTTCCAGAACTGAAACTGGACTTGGCTGATCAGCCTCCTTAGAGCTTACGGGAGATTCTAATCCAGGAATAGATTTCAGATGGCACGAAGTATCCTCAGAAGCCTCAGGCGACAATTCCTAGATATGAAAAAATGCTTTAGCTGGGAAAAAGTGTTGAGTGCAAGATTTCATGGTCAAAATATCTTGAAATGTACAGTGAGAATATTTGAAGGCAAACCTTAGATATAAAAGAATCTTGGTCACCAAAGCAAGAATTATCTTCTACCACTGAATGAACAGACAATTCAGGTTGAAGTTCATCATTAGACAAAACAATCACTTCATCCGATTTCACTCTCAAATCCATCCAATTTTCAAGAACTTGAGTCGGGTCTTTCACAGGAAGAAATGTTGATTCTTCAACAACCTGAAGATTTCTTTCGGCTGGATCATTGTCATTACAATCACTGTCTTGATTCTGGCTAGTGCAAATCTCCAGTACAGGGCTATTACATTCCCCAAATGAACAGGTAGAACTGTGAGATTTCTTTCTCCTAGATCTGGAGCTTCTGCGGGATATACGTTCCCTTTGGCACGAACTCTCCCTAATTGCCTCCTTTCTTTGCCACTTGACGGCCTCATTTGGTATCACAAGTTGATCCATGCTCAGAGAATCAGAATTTGTTTTAAAAATCTCAAAGGCAGATGATGAAGCGGGAAGAGATCTAGACCTATACAATTTTTCTACGCAGATGTCCTTCCAGCCATCCCTACTGCTTATGCCAAAAGGTTCAGTGCGTTGATCATTCAAAAGTTTACCACTGGATCCTCCACCATGCCTTGGTTCCATATACGCAGGAATTGTTTCTTTCTCAGGCATGGCAAGCATCTCAGCCAGTGTGCGACTCCTACTAACAGTACCCATGTTATGGTAGTCACAAGTCGTTTTCCACCTTTCTGACAATCTCTTCTTAGCCTCTGCACTCAGCGATGACTTTTTATAACGAAACGATGAAGACCGGCATTGACCATTTAAGTCAAACTTGTAACTGGAATTGCATTTTTCAGCATCTAAATCATTCCCAATGAAAGGACTTCCATACCTATCCTGTCTTATTATTCCAAGAGATGAACTCATGGAACTAGAATCAAAATTCTCTCTCACTTGCCTAGTTTTCTTCTTGGAAATTTCTTTAGAATATCTAACCTCGTGACTTAGCCCTACATCATGATCATGAGTTCTCAAGGTTTCCACCCCCCTGTTCTCTGTCCTTTCAGAGTCTGATGGCTTCCTACAACCAGACTGAAAAACATGTGAGGACGATATAACAATGCTGGCAGAATTCTGTGCCTCTCCAAGTTTTGGCTTCAAGACAACAATTCTTTTTGGGAAGACAGCCAATCTTTCATCATCTTCTAATTTAATTCTTGTACTCCGCACAGAATTTTTGGCAACATAATTACCATCAAAGGAGCTCATATGACCACTAAAATGTTTGCAAGGTTTTGTGCGCTTCTTTCGTGGATTTCTCCTCACTGACTTCCTACCATAGTTATAGCACCCATCATTCTCGTCATCTGATGATTTCATAGCTACCGCATGAGAACAATTAGAGTGGGGAAGAACATCATTAATGTCAAGCAGATGCTTCATGAACAGAGAGTCTGGCTGCTGGAGATATTTCAGTATAAGTTTCTTGTTTGAATCCAGCACTTCAAATGCATCATGAAATTCCTTGGAACCCTGTAGCTTCTCATCAGCTGCAAAACGTTTAGCATCCATGAACTTCTTATGAATAAATTCCATATCTGCTCGGGCAGGCTTCAGATTAGCAGTTCTCGGTACTGAGAAACTGCTGCTTCCCTTCATTGAAGTTTCCTGTATCTCAAACACATCCTTAATTTTTTGCTGATGCCTTGAACTTCGTGCATACAGCTTATTATCGTCAGATGTAACACGCCTTTGAGATTTTTCAGGTGATATCGTCCTCTGCAAATAGTTCCCTTCTGTCTTCTTCTGTTGTTTACAATATGACTGCCGATGCGGCACTGGCATCCCATCCAGACCCATCAATTTGGCAACGGGACTAGGTGACCTCCTCCTGGATTCAGTTTCTCTAGACATTTCTTCTGCTAAAATATTATCAAGTTTCCAAACCTTGCCTAAAGGACTCCTAATTCAACTTAAGTGTGAACTACGATTTCTGAATTCATTTTACCGAACCATCAGTACTGTTTCTATTTTTATACTAGAGCGTAACCAAAAAAGAGGGAGAATCAACAGAAGAGATGATGACATTTACATAAGATAAGAAAAGATCTCCTAACTCAATTTGATGAAGGAAGTGGTATAAACCATATCACATAGCTCATCCAACATGTAATGCAAGCATGCAATCTGCTGCTGGTGAGATTTGAAGACCTGGCTCTTTCCTGGAAAATTTATTAAGGATCTTCAGTTTGAATGCAGCAAGAGCAAAAAGGGGTGAAGGATAAAAGAAATTTGAAAAAGAAGACAAAATAAAAAACCCAAAGTTTGAAAAATAGAATTAGAGATGATTTATCAGGGAATCTAGTATTGCTACTCACAGAATCCAATATTCTTTTTAAATTTACAGGAAATATTTCAAAAAGAAGAACAAAGCATGAAGAGTTCACAAAAAGTAAAAATGAAATTCAATTTAAAGGTGAACTTGGCAAAGTACTTGGGGTGGCGATCACTTCTCCGAGCTACTTGTTTTCACGCGCCTCAATTATGCCAGAAAAATCATTACGAAAAGAAATGATTTTATAAAGAAATCCCTGAAAAAAAGTCAAAAAGCAACTTCTTGAAAACTTGCTTTAGCAAAGGTACATTCAAACCCAGGCAATAACATAACCTTTGAAGCTTCATATTGCAGACAAACTGCAACGGACATCAGTAAAAAATTAAATATGTAGAAACAAAATTCTTTCTAATTACTCATTTTCTCCTCTTGCTAAAAGAAAAAGGAGCCAGCAAAAAATCAAATCCTTGGCTTTTCAAATCAAATTATCAAATCAACCAAAAAGCAGGCTAATGGGATCGCAACTTTCTCAGTTTCATTAGCATTTTGCAGCAAAACAAAGGAAAAACCACACGTTCCAGCCGAGAAAATTGTAGCACAACGCAAGAAGAACCATTATATCAAAAAAAAAAAACTCGATCAACGATTTACCTCAGTACATCCAACATAAGTACAATAACAAACAAACAAACAAGTCCGTCTCTGTACTCTTTTCCTTTCCCGAAATTTCCTCAAGAGCCAAACAGAAAACACCCCAAAGAAACAAGAAAAATAAAGAAAGAAACCTTCTCGAATAAGTCGCCCCCTCGTAACAACTGTTCAACCCGAGCTTGGACGAGTGATTCCCGTGAGCTTCTCTACCTATTTGACTGAAGCAAGTCGAAGCTTCTCCATCCAACGCATTAAAAGCAAATTCTAAACAAATAGCAAGGGAAGGGCATTCTCAGTCTCAGATTCAAATTTCAGTACAATTCGGAAATCTGCAGATCGTGGGATTCGAGAGAAACCAGCCAATCTGGAATGTGCGTAGGACAGGGAAACAGAACCTAACCGTATCCAAATCGGAAACAAGAAATTCCACACCGGTGGATCGAGACGGCGAAGAGCGGCGGTGGAATCAATGAGAGAGAGAAAAAAGAGAGAGAGAGAGAGGAAAAAAAAAAGGGAAAGGGACTTGGAACATTCAAATTGGCAAAAGATTGAGAAAGATGAGCGGGCAAGTGGCAAGAAAGAGAAAGAAATTTGGAGGGTAATTTTGTAAACTCACAGACAGGGTAGATTTGGTAATAAAATAGTTTACAACAATTCTTTATATTTAAAAGTTTGGTAGCATCAAACATCTTGACTTTTGTGTATTTATTTATTTTTAAAATGTTTACCTTTTTTTATTTTTTATTTTTTTTATTTTTTTTATTTTATTTTCTTCATCAATACTTATATAATACTTTATTCCTATGTAGTTTAAAGGATAAGAAAAAAAAAATTAACAAAATTGAAAAAATAACTCATATTATCCTAATTATATGTATATATATATATATATATATATATATATATTTCCAATCTTGCCAATATTATAATTTTCCACAAAAATAATTATTACACTATAAATCCTATTAAGTGATACCAAAGCAAATATGAGATGATGTAATTAATAACAAATATAATTTAATCAAAATTTATCAACCTTTTACTTTTTACAAAATACCAAAACTACCCACTTCCAAAAGTCTAAGGGCATTGTTTTTTTTTCTTTTTTTTTTTTTTGTATTAATTAATCCTATTTTCATAACTTACTTTCATATAATTCTCAAAACCTTCCTTCACTAATAAATCACTCCTGTTTGGGTCCCCATCCCCATCCCCATTCCTATGAAAGGATTGAGGCGAGGACGGGGTTGAAAACGGAAAATATTTTCCGTCCTCGACTTCATTTATCTAATGGGGAAAAAATGTTCTCCACTCCCTCCCTCAGTCTCCGTCTAAATGAGAAATCCCCGGAAGTCTGATTTAAAATTATAAAAGTAGATGAATTGTGGGTATAAATTTGAATGATTTATGAGAATATAAATAAAAATAAAAATGAAAAAAATTGTAGTATAATGCATGTCATGAAAGTACTTGCTACAAATATTTTATTGGGAAATAAAAAGGATGGGTAAGCATGCAGTGGTGCATGAAACATGGACAGAGTGATAGGACATATGACAACTGAAGCTTCTTTTGTTTCCTTCCAATTCATTCACTGCTCCTAGAGAGAGAGAGAGAGAGAGAGAGAGAGAGAGAGAACAGACAAGAACAGAGGGAAACAGGGCGCAAAAAAACAAGAAGTACCATATAAGAACAACAGCTTGAGTTTATTGGTCATTATCACTACAAATCTTACCATATCATACAATAATCAAATACATACTCATTCAAGCATTTCATTATTTAATCCAGAACTAGTTAATCCAACTTAGAATATATACTTAAACTACTTAATCCAACTTAGACATATGGATTTCTATCAGAAACAAAACAAAATAAACTATGAACTAGAAAGGTAATGATATGTATTATCAACTAAAAGGTAAAAAAAGTGGAAAGACCCACTTAAATTTTTTAAAAACTTTGTACTAAATCATTGAAGATTTTTTTTTCAAAAAAATAAAGAACAAAAGATCATTTCTCAGTGTTAAGAATAATAAAATAAAATAAAAAGTAATCTCATTATTACTTATTTAGTTTTTATTTTGTTTGTGAAAACTTTATTTGTTTCTGATCATTTGAATTCTTAATCAAACTTCAACCAAATAAGTTTTCGAAAACGAGTTCTTTAAAATTTGACTTACGTTAGGTAAGAAAAGTAAATATCGAAACAAGGAATTCATGAATAGAAATAGGATTTATAAGCTTCATCTTCTAAAATCCAAAATTTAAAGTAAAATGGTCATTGAATGAGACCTGAAAACTGTCCTTGGCTTAAAGGTTATAAACTAAAAACTAAATGGTACCTGAAATGATGATAGTTACAGGTAAAAAGATCATCATGGACATGTCCTATATTAAGCAATCAAGAGGCACATGAAACCAAGAAGATGTATAGACCAACCTTTGTGTCGTATCTTGTGGGGAATTCTTGGTCTCCAAGCCTCCACTTGTTCTTTACCCTCTGCAATTGCATGGCCCAGATGAATTAATGCGACATGACAGAGAAATGAAACTCAAATTCATTTTTAAACCCAACAAATACAGACACTATTACATCATGAGAATCTACATCTACCTAAGACTGTATCTCACTTCAGAATGTAAAAGTAAAATGAAAAAGAAGCGAAGTCCTTTGAAGGGAGAAAATGAAGCCGAGCATTAAAAAGGCCAGATGTTACGGGCTATGTCGTGCATGGAAGAGACATACAGCCACAAAAGTTGAAAGCAAGGGGTGACCTAAAACATTTAAAAAGCATGCCATGGTGCTCCACTTCAATTTTCAAATGGAAGGACACTATTTAATAAAGTTAGGCATAATAATAGACGCAAATCAAGACTACTTTAATCAACAATAATAATCGGGTATTATTCATGACTAGTTTAAGAGTTTAAACTAGTTCTAAACTCTATGTGCTAAGTAGAACCCACTCTAAAAAGTTAAACAAGAAGAAAAACATACAAATATCTCTTTCAAATCTTTAATACCTTGGTTAAGAGTATATGGCTCAATCATATAATCATTCCACCCAAAACTTTTGAAAAACTACGACCGTGACTCGATTTTTTTAGCACGTACTTCAAACGTTTCAGATTTGGGTTTCCGAAGTAGGGTTCGATTTGAAGAACTCTTTTACTGTTTTATGCACACCGTTTCTTCGAAATCCTATTCTAAATCATAAAGCCTAATCATTCCACCCAAAACTTTTGAAAAACTACGACCGTGACTCGGTTTTTTAGCACGTACTTTAAACATCCCAGATTTGTGTTTCCGAAGTAGGGTTCGATTTGAAGAGCTCTTTTACTGTTTTATGCACACCGCTTCTTCGAAATCCTATTCTAAATCATAAAGCCTAATCATTCCACACAAAACTTTTGAAAAACTACGACCGTGACTCGGTTTTTTTTCAATCTCAAGAAACAGTGAAGCTTTTCAGGGTCTTTATGTCCAGGTGCAAGTAGTCTGCATCTTCACAAACATGTCAATTTCATTGAGCTCCTCTCTGAGACGATGCCCAGACCGTTATACCTTGCGTGCGGGTTGGAACTTACCTGACAAAGAATTTCGCTACCTTAGGACCGTTATAGTTAGAGTCGCCATTCACTGGGACTTTGATCGCTAGCTCCCCTGTCATCAGGTCACTAACTTTCTTGACCGTCCGTACAATCTTCACCATTTTATAAACAAGATCTAGAGATTCAAGAGAAAGGAGAAAAGCAATGTACAATCTTCACCAGTCACCCTAATAGAAGGAGATACAGTGCTAAAGTAAATTCAAATGTTCACTACTTAAGATTTAGGAGAAAAATTCAAAGTTCCTGTTTCTCCCTTGAGAGAGAGAGAGAGAGGGAAAGAAAGAAAGTAACCAAATGTTGCTTTTGAACAAGCCAGAAATGCTCTAACTCAGTCCAAAACAGGGGGGTTTTGTCAGCCAAATTGTAGGAAATAATTTTGTTTCTGGTTTCCTTCTCTCTACCGAAAAGGATCAAACCTGCAACATGTGGAATTCCCCAAGACTTTTTTCTCAATTCCCCACAAAGCCAACAAGCTACAGAAGGTTTAGGACAAATTGTAGGAAGTAATTCACATAATGGCATGATTCAAAGTTAAAAAAATTTGTCCAAACACCCATGATGAACAATAGAAGTTCACCAACCAAAGAGGACTTTGATTAGACACATGCAATTCAATGCACCAAGCCCCAGCAATGAAAAAAATAGGATCCATAACATGGGAATAACAAAACATATTTACCTCATCCCTTAATTTCAACCAAATATGAGTAAAAGTGGAGCTAGATTGCAACTAAGCAACAAAACCATCATTGTAGAACCAGAAAGCTCTGAAGATATGAAAAAAGACAGTCAGTGATTTGAAGTCGATGCATCCCTCTCAATTTGTTGTACGAAATGCTTGGTTGAAAACATGTTTTCATCAAAATATTCTTTGTAGGGATGGTTCTTCGGAACAAGCCTTCGAAATATCTCAAATTGTTTCTCAGCCTCATCATTCTTCTTAAGCAGAGTATAAAGAATTCCCTGACACAAATGTGGCCTAAAATCCCTCGGCTCCTCCCTCTCTAGTTCTTGGTAATCTTTCAGTGCTTCAGAGTAACTACCCTCCATAACTTTAATTTGAGCTATCAAGAGCTTAAAGTCCCTTTCCTCCGATTTCCCTTTAAGTTTCTTGCAATGTTCTAATGCCCCTTCAACCCTATTCAGAATCGCCTTCAATGAATCAGTATCTGATGTCTCCGTCAACATTACAAGCCCATGATAGGCCTCAGCCTGAAAAGGATCCTTCAATAAAATCCTCTCAAATTCCTTTCTCGCCAATTCAGAATCGCCAATATGAATATAAACGTTGGCCTTCAATACTAGCCATTCTAAGTCATCGGGCTCAAGTTCAATTAAACGGTCTAATATTTTAATCGCTTCAGGAAACTTGCGAGACTTAACTCTCACCTCCATGAGCGATCCAAGAGCTTCAACGTCATTGGGATTGTGTACCAGTTGTTCTTCAAGTGCCCTCTCTTTATCTTCTTCACCATCCGTTGATTCCTTCACAGATTCCACCGTAGGCGGAGGAATTGGGGCTGCAACAGCAGGTTTGCCGCAAAACCGCATAAAAAACAAGGCGGCGGCGGCGGCGGCGGCAAAAGTGACGCAGGTGGTTTTGAGGATCGACGAGGAAATGGGGTCTAGAATTTGGGGGAGTGAAGGCCCACGCCGTCGTGGAGCTTGACAAAACGAGTCGAAGGGTAACGACGGTGATCGCTTCAAGGCTCTAACAGATGACGATCTGTACGACGACGACGACGGTACCGGCAGTGGAGTTCTGATGCTAAGATAAGAAATTGGTTTTGAAATCCAGGGGACACCGTTGACAAGAAGGTGAAGGGACTGGTGGCAGTGCTGCAGCTTACCAAGAGAATCCATGGCGCCTGGAGAAGAGAAATGGGATGTTACAGGGGAAATCCAAAACCCTGATCACGTTACCAAGGGAGAAACCGAAGAACAACGACGATGAGTGTACAGAAATCTGCGTATGTACACCTTCTACGACGTCGTTTAACTGCGGAGGCAAAATGCGCCATCATTTTTGGCGCTATTTTCAAAATATATACATAGCTTCACAAAATTCTATTTTGAGCTTTAATAATTATTTTACTTCAAAATTTTAAGATATTTTCCATTCCAAAATCTTATATTTTATGTAATAATTGCTTTGATGTTTATTATCAAATTTCATGTTAGTTTTTACAAAAACCGTATGCAACCATCAAAGAGACCAAATTGTAATGAGAAATTCAATTTTTTTTTTTTTTTTTTAATAATAAAGAGCATTTCAAAACTTCTGAAAATTAAAATATATAAATAAAAAAATTTTAAAAAAATGAATGGCTTTTATATATTTAAAAATTAAAACCCCCCAATTTAAAGAAGAAACAAAAAAAATATACATATTCAAGGAGCTTAGGTTTCATTTCCCCATTTCAGAAAATCTATTTTAATTTCCAAAAATACTTTTTAATGAATATGAAGATGAAGATTTAAATCTCGAACCTCTTAATCAAATATCATCTGTTAATGAGCTCAAGTTGCATATGCACCATGACTTCTATGGAACATTATTCAAACTCATTGAGTGGCCATTGTGTTGTTCAATTGAATGAAGGCATTTGATAACCCAACCTAAAACGAGATGGTCGAACACTTTCTACATATAATTCATTTGTTTTCCACTTCCATCTCCAAAAAGATTGTTTACTTTGTATATAATGTTCAATATAATCTCAATCATTTTCTGTTACCTCCATCTTCCTCTGTGGCTTTCCTATGGTATTTCTGTCAGTAACCAAAAATGGCGGGGCAACGCTCGTTCTCTCTAACACACGCCCTTTTCGGCAAGGTTGCTCACAGCTCCAGTTTTCATTCAGTGGCAGCTTTCGGTTTGCTATCTACATTCCAACGGTTAGACCTTGCCCAAGCACCTGGAAATAATGAACTAGCCAGTATGCATATCAATACAAAAAGAATATTAGTACATTACTTGGGTAAATTTGCATAAAAACCTTCACAAACCAAACTGGAATAAGGAACAGATCAGATGATGATTGTATGAAATAGACAAGGGAACAGGGGAAAGAAAAAGGAATGTGATAGAATCATCTTTAGGGGTTTTAGCTACACAAGAATTTGACAAATACAAAAGAATAAAAAGGAGGAGATGATGAAGAGCAGCTTATTAGTGAAACAATTCATCACATTTTTAAGTTTTTCTTTCTCCCTCGATAGCAGAGCTCACTCTTTGATTAAAATGCGAATGAGAACTACAAAGGGTAACCACACCTTCTTAGATCCCTCGTGAAGAAAGGATGTCTTAGTGCTTCCCTTGCCATGAGCCTCTCGGTGGGATCATAGCGTAAGAGGCCTTGCAGGAGATCAATCAAATCACCAGCAGAGTGATCGACATGCTGCATTACAAGGTTCTGCATGGAACATTTCAAAAGAGAACACTAAACAATTACAGCTTGAAACTTTAAAAAATAATGATAATAGTAAATAAAAGAAGTGGAAGGTGAAAATAAGTGGAAATAATTACCGGAAGCCTAGGTAACTTCCAGACTGCTCTCATGCTTTCACGAGATGTTACACTCTGGGGCCAATCAAGCTGCATGCCCCGCCTAAAGTATTTCTCAGCACGTCGACTGCAAAATTTATGACAAATTACGAATAGTTAGAGCTTTGTCAATAACTCAAACCCAAAAATAACTACATAAAAGGAGAACAAAATCCTTACTCAGCCCGCAGAACCATATGTTGAGGTAAGGGGCCCAAAACCTTCTCCATCATGGCAAGATGCTCCAAGTTTTCGTGTGTTTGAAAAAGTGCCTCGCCCTGCTTACCGAGCAAAAGATAAATTATTAAAGCAGAAGTCAAAAGATAATACATAGCTAGTTGTAAAAATAACTCGACTAATAAGAAAACAAAAAAAGGAAATTCATATTTTCCAAACTTTTTTGAAATCAACATTTTATAGTGGCCAATTACCAAACATAACTCCCCATGAAGTTGTAATGAGCAATAAGTCCTACAAAATCTCTCACCGTGATCTACACTATTTACAAGGATTCTTTCCCCAAAAAGCAGCCAGGACAGAAGAGCAATAAAAAGGAAATCCCCAATTCCAAATATTTTTAAACAAAGTTCAGCTTTGATCAAGGAAAAATGAAATCTAGAAATCTAATGAAAGCAATAAATGGTTTAACCTAGTCTAAATGATAGTGCTTACAGAACAAAGTTCAACAAGTATGCATCCCACGCTCCATAGGTCACAAGGATAGTTCCATCCTAGACCTGCAGGCAATATAACAGTGTGTAATTCAAGGGAGCGAGGCATAGCAACTGGTAGAACAATGATACTGCAACTGGAAATATGTACCCAGGATAACTTCAGGTGCCCTATAATGACGTGTGGAAACAATATAGCTGTGATCTTGATGTTCAGTAGTGGTACTTCCAAAATCAATGAGCTTGATCGCAGCTGACTTTGGAAGATTCTTGAAATAGGACCCGTCTTTTGCTGAACGTGATAAAAACTAGAATGCAGGAAGGGGGTTAGTTTATAAAAAGAGCAACATATATCAAACATCCAAAAATGTTCCCTTCCCACACATGACCGCAAAGGTATTGAAAGCAATCAGTATACCTTATGGTCTGGCACTCTAATGAACTCTGAGGAAACAAGAAGAATATTCTCTGGCTTCAAATCAGTGTGAATCAGCCGTAGCTCGTGCATAACTACATATAATCATTGAAAAGGTTAATAAGACAGACATCTGTTATATGTATAATATTTCATGCACCAGCAAACAAACTTGAATTTCAGTAGGCATCATATATTTCAATAAGATATTCTAGGATCCATGTTGCATTTATTCATGCGTCAAGTAAATAACAAAAATTGCAAGAATTATTCACACACATGCTACAGACTCCAGAAGTTGTCTGGCAAACTCCCGAACAAGATCAATGGGAAATGAACGGTAGCTGTTTTTGCGAAGAAAATCGTATAAGCTTGGTCCAAGCTTCTCAAATACCTGCCGAAACCATTTAAATTCATCTGCAAGTTTCCTTTTAACTCACACAATATTCAGGCATGGAGAAACTAGTATTGCCCCTCCAAATTAATCAAATCAGGAGATATTAACAAATACTTACAATACATATATGATTACGATAGTCAAACCAATTCCGAATTTGCACACAACTGCAAGGAATGAA
This sequence comes from Cucurbita maxima, assembly GCF_002738345.1. Classification (NCBI taxonomy): domain Eukaryota; kingdom Viridiplantae; phylum Streptophyta; class Magnoliopsida; order Cucurbitales; family Cucurbitaceae; genus Cucurbita; species Cucurbita maxima. The sequence continues at coordinate 3,671,639 of NW_019272041.1, forward strand.
ACCACTTATACTAGTATTTACTTTGAACTTCTCCAACAAAAGAGTGAAGTAAGATTGAACAAATCTTACCGAGTGCCTCCAATATCATGCCTAGCCAGCCTTTGTAGGACATCAATTTCAATCATGGCAGCTTCACGATATTTGCTTATAGAACGAACAATTTTAATAGCCACAACCTCTTTTTTCTCACTATCCAAGCATTCTAAGACTTGTCCAAATGTTCCTATAGAGATGGGGAAAATTTTATTGAATTTTGTAAAGAGAAAAGACAAATAAATAAATAAACACATAAAATACACTAAGAGAGAGCAACAGAGATAAATATAGATACATTGAGAAGAAGATAAAACTAGGTTCCTGAAGCTGCTATACTAACCTTCACCCATTTTGCTCAGAATTCTGTCTGCAGAAGGCATAACACGGATATCAGCTAATGCCAGAGGTATAACAATAATAGGCACAAGTATCAAGAAATACGCTGTGGGAAATAAAGGATCAACGTTTCTACCATCTATTACTACGTCCAAGATGCAAAAATTAATCAGATAACTTCCAAATTAGAAACAAATTCCAACAAATTTACAATTAATCTGATCCCTCTCTCAAAAGTGTCAAAAATTGCACCAAGGGATGGCAATGAACATATCATGAGAAAACGAAAAGCAAGTTCATATGCTACAGTAAGAGAACTGGGAGATACTTACAACGAGGAGTCAAACATTCTCCAATGGAGAATACATAGTGTCCATCTTTGTCATCAGGCCTCCATGGAGGAGATCCAAGGCGCGGTGCCCCCCTGCAATACATAGTCGGATATCCATAATTGGAAAATTGCCCATTCCCAAATTCCTGCCCGCAGTATGGTGGTGGAACAACCTGAATTCATAACAAGTCAAAACTCAAAGTTAAACATAAGTGCAGAATCATCGAACTACAAACGCTTTGGTCCCTAGATCTCATAATACGGACAAAAGCATAAAGAGCCGATTCAATTTCCATGATTTGAAATTTTCAATCTCCATTCCACAAGCACAAGTTATTGTATAACATGGTAAATGAATTATAACGATAACCAGGTCCTTAAAACGAAGAATTAGATTTAAAAATACAAAATAAAACTCGTAAATCCCAACATGCACGAAAGAGTAACAACCAGTACCTTCGGGGGAGGAACAGGAGGAGGCATATCCCAAGCTAATCTCTGCCTCTTCTTCGGGCGTTTATCCATATTTTTGTGCGGAAATTCAATCATCCTTTGCGTCTCCATTTTGCCTGGTTTTTCCCCAATTTTCTCTTCTTCTCTCGTCGCAGAGAATTCCAAGAGAAATCGGAATCTCAACAACACAGAGCTTAAATCCGAAGATCAATTCAAAGCAAATCTGAGGGAATGAACTATAGAAGATGACGAAAATTCAACCTTCGTAACCCTAATCGTGGAACAGATCTCGAACAGAAGTTCGGACCAGTTCGGGATAAACCCAGATTGATGAGCATCCTAACTTAACCAGCAATAGCGGTTTATTTCCCTAACTATGGTTAGGAACAAGTGGGCCCATCCTCTTAGAAAAAGCTTAGTTTTCACGGAGGCGGGTCATGAAAATGAGTGCCCTTTCTGGTGGCGCTCACGAAAAAGGAAAGCCCACTGATATTTTTTATCCAAAACGTGGGCCTACAGCCCATTATAAGTAAAAAGACTAAATTACCCTACGATACTTCTAAATTTCTATATTTTTTTTTCAATTAAGAAATATATATTAACTAATCGACATATATTTATCTTCATCGTTTATTCAATTTTTTATCATGATTTTCATTTTCTTCAAAAAAAAAAATATATATATATATATATATATTTAAATTCTTAATTAAGTTTTGAAAATAAAAAACTATTTTAATTTAAAACCGATAACACGTGGCTTCGACCACAGTATAAAATTAATCATAATATCTGTATTTAAATTTAAAAGCATTATGGATATTTAGACAAAATATGAAACAATATAAAAGTAAATAAAAAAATTAAAAAATGGATATTTGAATTGAAATATATGTCTCTCAAATTATTTTTTTGAGTAAAAAAACCATTCCACTTGGTTAATAAAAATATTAAATCCCCCATTTTCAATCCTATTATGACTTGTTGATTGCTCATCAAAAATATATATATATATATATATATATATTTAAAGAACGAAATTCTTATAATTATGAAAAAATGCCAGAGTGTTCATATGACTCGAGAATTTAATTAATTTGTATTACACAACCCAAACCATAAAAGTTGGGTTGAATTGGGTTAGATTGAACTTAAAATTTTTGAAAAACAAAAAATTTGAATCGGGTCAACTTGATAATAGAATTACAATTCTACCATACATTTAAGAATATTTTACCTTCCGTAGCTGATGTTAGTTATGTATCGTGACTTATGAATATTTGATATTTTGAACTTGGTGAGATTTTAATTTTTAGTGTAAAGCAAATAAATATGATTTTTTAAAAATAATTAAAATATAAATGAAAAATAGAGAGTTTGGTTGGGTTATGAAATCTATTTAAATGGTTCAAGTCACCAACTCAACTAATCCAAAATTTCTGGTTGGTCTAAAAGATTTTCTCAGCTCAACCCAACTTGTGTATGCTGTTCAAAAAAGATCCTATTTAGAGACTGACAGACTATAACCTATGTATAAACTTTTGGCGAAGAAAGACAATTTAATTTCAAACTTAAATTTATGAATTAAATTAATGTTGAAAATCTTGAAACTTTGCTCTTTTCTTCAATTATTTGAGAAAGATGTCAAAAAAATTTTACGTTGATTAAAAAATAAAAAACTTTTAATTTATGGTTTTTGTTTTATTTATATTCGTGATTTTTTTTATGTGAAAAAACGTTAAAATTGTATTTTAATAATACTTTTTTATTTTCCAAAAGTTTTAAAAATAAATTATTATTGTAATAAAATAAACATAAGCATAAGTTAGTGATATGAAGGTCATGATAACACATTTTAAATGATTAGTCCTTCTTCCCCAACCACTAATCTTCCATATTTTAAATGATTAATTTATCCTTTTATCGTTCCTTCACGGAGCAATGATTAATTCATCTTTAACTTCTCCTTTAAATTATTTTCTATCCTATTTATCCGTTTTTTAATATTATTTCGTAATTACATTCGAGAATCAGAGAGTGCGTGTAGAGCAATTTATCACACAAGATTCGAGCTCTGAATTGAGCAAAATAATCGAAATCAGAGAGTGCGTGTAGAGCAATTTCTCTCCATTAGTTAAATGGAGTCTGGGAATAGAAAAGAGGGTCTGGAGAGATTTCTTCCCGTTAGTTAAATAGGGTCGAGGATGGAAATTATATCCCTGTCTTACCCCACCTCACTTTATATATATGTATAATTTTTTAATATGACGGAGAAAAATTCTTTGGAATAACTTGATTCCCGTAAAAATTATATCATTTGTCTTAAAAGTTTCGATTATTAACTAATTTGAATAAAAATAAAGAATGTGATGGAGTTGTAATTATTATATATAATAAAGTTTGAACTATATACAACTTTATTATATAGTTGAAAATTAAAAGCAAAAAATAATAATTATATATATATATATATATATATATATATATTCTATAGTATATACTAGTGAGAGAATTAATGTGGAGTTCTATTAATCACCCCACGTGATTGCATCAAGTTTTGACTTTATTTTAATTTTTATAATATGGTTTAATTATTATAATGTTTCGATGACATCACTTGTAACAACTCAATTCCATCGCTAAAAGATATTATTTGTTTTGGGCCATTGTGTATCGTGTAAGCCTCACTGTATTGTGAGATCTCATATCGGTTGAAGAGAGAAATAAAACATTCTTTTCTCTTCACACGTTTTAAAACTGTGAGGTTGACGACAATGCATAATGTGTCAAAGTGGACAATATCTGTTAGCAGTGAGCTTTAAGTTGTTACAATTAGTATTAGAGTTAGTAGATTATTATAAATGGTATCAAAGTCAGACATCACGCGAGGATGTTGAGCTCCCAAAGGGGGTGAATCGTGAGATCCCACATTGAATGGAAAGGGCAACGAAACATTTCTTCCTCTCATCAGTAGACACGTATTAAAACCGTGAGACTGACGACAATACGTAATGGGTCACAGTAGAAAATATCTACGAGTGATGGATTTGAGCTACTACATCACTTGTTGTCGTTGATGGTCGCTGCAGCAGCACTAGTGTGGGTCATGCTTCAAAATGGAACAAAATAAATTGATTCAAGTTTTTATGAGTCGATTGGAGAAGCACCGTTCAAAGGCTGAAGATCGGTGATTCCTTTTCTGCCTACTATGCCTTTTATAATTTTCTTTCTCTTTTATCTCGTTCTCGGGTGCTAGACCTAGACCTATCCAAATAAGAAAATTCAAATCAAATTCGATCGATAAAATTTTAAAGTATTTTATATAAATTTGATTTCATGAGATTTTAGTTGAAAGGTAGCCTTTTGCTAATCCAAGCGAGATGTTTAGAATCTGCAAGAGCCCGTACATCCGTCCACGTGGAATTTCCCTTCCCAGTGGGACACTTGTCTCTCTCGTATTGGTCTGTCGTACAAAATATGGCAAATCCAAACAAATACAATGAACCTTCAACTAATAAGTATATTTTAAAATTAATTTACTGGAAAACGTGATCGGGTGTAGCGCACTTACACGGTGAAATTATTTAAATATATATTTAATTAATTTTTATAATTATCTTTGCGTGTTTCTCCCCCAAAATCTTTGACTATAATGCCAGTCAAATGACCACGTGTAAATGCCAATATTAATTTTGTTCATTTATAAATTACCTTATAAACGCAATTAATTTCTTAATTAAATATTGAAGGTATCAAATTTGAATAATACAAACCTCGTTAATTTTATGATATTAATGGTCTTACGATGATGCTATTACATAGGTTGGGTCTAATCACATCTAAATAAGGTCAACTGTGTTAGCGTCTCGAACATCCTAGTGAGAGAGAAATAACCAATAGAAAGTTGCCAATTTGTCAAGGCTGGAACTATTAGCCGATGGCGAAGGTTCAATACAATGAGGTTTGGATTGTTATATGTATCACTAACGTACTAAAAACACGATTCAAATCCAACGCTAGTTGAAAGAAACTCGACTATAGCTAAATCCAAAACTACATATTCATCAAAACATAATTTTTAATGATAACATCGCTCGATTCGTGTTAACGCAATTTTGTTGCCACGAATCTGTTCTTATATTTATCACTAATTATAATATGATAATGTCAGGAATGGTACATCCAAAAAGCTATTTTGGAGGCTTCTTATGAAATTTTGGAATATTCCCTCCTTTGAAGCAATTTTTAATTTTTTTTGGCAAATAACTAAAAATATTGAAAAATCATAGTTTATGATTATTTATTTATTTATTTATTATTTTAAAGAAAGTTCCTCATTGGATGAGATTTCACTTAAAATATCTTGGAATATTATCTAAATATCTCCGTTATTATTTACTATTATGTTCTTCCTTTATGTGACTAAATAAAATGGTCCATAATAATAATAATAATTAAAAAATTAATTATATTTTAAAATGTATCTGACAGATATTTGAGATTTTTCACTGCTAAGTGTTAATGAAAATGATGCATGGATTCCCACCCATGCATGGCCGGAGCGCTCGTATACACGCTAAGGTCTCTCTCCATACAGTATGAACGATTGGCAACCATTTGAAGCAAAAAGTAAGTTATAACGAATCTTCAATCGAGAGTTATAAGCTTTTTGTTTCTGGGTATTGAGTTTAGCTAAAGTTCGAGAGCTCCCGTCTACAATTTCCCACCAAACTTGATCCTAGACCTTCTAAACAAAATTACCCACAAGTTTGGTGAAGAATGAAAGCGCTGAAATAGAAAAAGTGGGAATCTCGTAAATCCATTCGTGTGATTCACTAATTAGACGACAAGACATCTGACGACCTTAACAGAGTCATAATTACTCCTCCATTTACCCGCGCTTTGAAATCGGTAATTAAACTTTAAAAATCCAATAAACTTATTGTAGATATCTTTAATTTTTTTTTAAACACCGATAATTAAGTTGAAAATTTTTATACGCTAAATCAAAGCTTATCAATTGAGTTGTCGTTCGTCCTTTCAAGTGGAATATTTTAATTTTTGTTTAAATAATCTCAAATTAATATACTATAAATTAATATGAATAATGAGTGTGTGACAAATTAAATAAGGCATGGTTTTGCAAGTACATTTTGGGTCATGAATAAATATAGGAAAGTGCTAAAATCATAATTATAAAGCATATGGTACTTGTTTGATTTAAAGCCATCAATTTCTTTAAATTTTAAATTATTTTTATTATAAATGGAAATGTTTTTTTGTTTATTTATTTAATAAATGTAAGGGATGCAAAACCACTATTGAGAAAAATAATTATGTCTACCTTTAAAATTATATATTATTTTTAATTAAAATATATTTGATTTTTTTTAAATAAATAATTAAAATTTAAGAATTATACATTTACCTTGATAAAAATTTATATTGTCACAAATTTTAAATTTTTATTACTAAAAAGTACATTAATTTTTAACCTTAAAAAAATAACCATATTAAATAAATTAAACCTAAATATTTCTTATTTTATAAATTAATTATTTTTTAAATAAGTCAAAATTTTTATAAATATGAAAACAAACCAATTGTCGTTCTATTTTAAAATTCTTGGCTAGAAAGTAATTGAAAATAACGATAAATTAAAATAATAAATTATTTAAATTATTTAAAAACATGTTTATAATGATAAAAATGGCTTTATTATTTTTTAAATTACTTCTCAATAATTAGCTGTACCATACTAATATTAGCTTAAAATTTAAAAAATAATTAAAAAAAACATAATGGCAATTTTAATAAAAACTCATATTTAATCATAAATAAAAAAATTCAGTATTTTTCTGTCTTGTATAAAATGGAACCAAACGAAAAGAGATGCCAGTAATTCCCTTTCCCCTTCCCATTCTCTCTACTCTTCACTACAATAACCCAATCTCCGCCGCCTTCCCTCCTCCTCCTCCGCCGTCTCCTCCATCTCAACAACCATGGCTTCTTGAATTTACCCTGTAAGTCTTCCAATTCTCCTAATTTTACCTCTATTTTCTCTCACTTCATGAATTTATAAGTAAAATATACATCTTATTGGTATATAAAATCACGAGAGCTTATGTTTAAAGTAGATAATAGGATATATTGAGTCGATTCGTGATTCCTAACCTGTTTTCTAAGAAACCCGAGCTGAAATTATGAGAAAAGTTAAGTTTTTGGGAACTGGGATTTGATCATTTTCATAAGATCTGAAAAGGGTTGCTGAAAATTCACTCATTTTGTTGTTTAATTTGCTCTGTTTTTGGTTCTTCGCTGAGGCTGGCTGTCTGCATTTTTCGTGCAACTGGGTCTTTTATATTAGCAGTTGAAAACGCTTAAATAAAAGAATTTAAAACAATAATTAAGGTCTGTTTCGAACCCCATCTTGCTATTAGATTATTAATCAACCACTTAATTACGCCTTTTTTTTTAATTAATTACTTAGTTTAGCATTAAAAAAATGAAAAGGTTATGATTTGGATGTTTTGGCAATCATTGTCTGTCCTCCTCCGCCGTTTCAGTCGCAGACTTTTGGCCGGATTTTTAAAAATACAAAAGAAAAGCTGTGGGTTCGTTTGCCGGCGGTTGACGGCGGCGGAGCCAATGGGAATCAAACGAGGGAAAATCTTTAAGGTAAGAATTTGTCGTGTCAGATTTAATTTCCGACATGTCGTTTTTTGGGTCTTGCTTATGATGTTTTGTCGACTTGTTTCTCCGCCGCAGTCATCGTGGCCGAGAGTTGTTACAAGGAAGTGGCTGAATTTTCCGGCCGACAAGCTTTCTTTCCCGTCCGATTTCGTCTCTCGAGGTAAATTTTAAATTTTTTTAATCGCAGTTAAAATTGATTCTAAAAAGTATATTTATATTAACAAATTAATTTTATATTAAGCTTGAATTTAGACACCTTCAAATGTTATTAAACTAAAAAAAAATCATCTCATTTTTTTTCTTATTATTTTTTTAAAAAAATTCTAACATTTTTCATGGGACAAACTTTCCCTCTCCTCTAAGTTTGGAGTTTTAACTTTTTTTTGAAAGATTAAAAAAATGATATTATTTTTTACTAAAACTAATGTTGTCACGGGTCGAGTGTCTATGGAGTAAGACAATAATTATTTTAACTCGATTTTATTTTTTCACTTCTAAATATAAATAAGAATAGATATTTTTACTATATTACTATGAAATGAAAATTAAATTAAATTTGATTTTTTAAAATGGTATAATTACTAATTTGATTTATCGTTTGGTGTTTTCATTTAACAGGGAGGAAGAAGAGCTGCTCCGATCAAGACAGGTGCGCCGTCGCGCCGGAGGATATCGGAGGTAATTTAAAAAATCACCATGCAGTAATAATTTTCTACACTTACGATCAATCTACCTGATTTGATTATTGGAATATAAGGGAAAGAGTTTTAATTAATAACCCATCATTAAAAACAATGGTAAAATCTGCCGTCTTTGGGATCTGTGCCACGTGTACGGTCGATGACATTTGGAGAGTATAGGCTAGTACAATTACCATAAATTTGTATTCCACGTTGCTGGTTTTGATTGGATGTGTGAATTTCCAGTTGAAAGGTGGACAATGGAGAAGACAACGGGACTTGGAGTTCAAACATTGAACTTGAGGTAATTATTTTCATTTTTAAATATATAATATTTTAAAATTAAATTAATATTTTGGTCCATTTGCAAATAATGATTAAAATTAGTTTATACGGTTAGATTATTATGAATTTTCTAGAATTAAATTATTCCTTCTTACCATTCATTCTATAAATTGATCCCATGATATAATTTATTCCATGAAAATTGTTATTATCATTATTAAGAAAAATCAATAATAATTAACTTCAAATGGAGACTAATTTAAAGATTTTTTGTAAGTATAAAAACTTTATAGATATTTGAAAATATAAAGATTAAAATAAAGAAATATGATTTTAATATATATGGGATAATATAATATATATATATATATATATATATATATATATATATATATATTGTAAAATAAAATGATATATAATGATGTGTTTTAATTAAAATAAAATAGCACAAAACAGTTTTATTATTTCATAAATTTTATTTGATTGGGTGAATCAGGATGCTGGTAGGGACATGGAATGTGGGAGGAAAGCCACCAAAGGAAGGTTTGGACATGAGGGATTGGCTCAACTCTCCCACCCCAATTGACATTTATGTTCTTGGGTACTCTCACTCTCTCTCTTGCTTGTTTTTTTCTCTCTCTTCTAAGTTTTTGGAAAATATTTTCAACTTTTCTCGATCCTTCTCATATAAGTTATTTACCCGTCAAGAGTATGTGTGGATTGTGGAGTAGAAATTCAAACATTTAAAATTCAAAGAAAAAAAGTAGATGTCTTGTAAGATCCTACATTGGTTGAAGATGGAAACAAAATATTCCAGTGTTAAAACCTCTCTCTAACCTATATGTTTTAAAATCATAAAATCACAAACGGTAATATATAATAGGCCAAAGCAAACAATATCTGCTACTAGTGAGTTTAGACTGTTACAAATGGTATCAGAGCCAGATACCGTGTATTGTGCCAACGTTGTGATACATAATAAGCCAAAACAAAGAATATCTGCTAATGGTGAACATATATCAGAGTCAGACACCGTGTATTGTGCCAACGAGGATGATGAGCCTTCAAGGGAGTGGATTGTGAGATCTCATATCAATTAGAGAGGGAAACAAAACATATTATTTATAAGGGTGTGAAAACATCTGTCTAGTCTAGTGACTGCATTTTAAAACCAGAGGGGGGAGGGAAAGTGTAGAGAGGACATCAGTTGGCATTAGTAATTTAATTGAATTTGTTAATATATATGTTAAAGGGTACCTCTTAATCGATTACTTGTATTATTTTTCTTAATAGGTTCCAAGAAATCGTCCCTCTAAATGCAGGCAATGTGCTTGGGGCGGAGGACAGTGGTCCTGCTGCCCAGTGGCTAGCCCTTATCCAGGAAGCCCTGAACACCAACCAGCGCCAAGCAATACAGACACCAAGGCAAAGTTTCTCAGACTTTCTCGCTTTAGAAGACAACAATGGCAGTGACAAAACTGGGGTGTGCACGTCGGGTAACTCAATGCAACGACGATATTGCCTAGTAGCAAGCAAGCAGATGGTAGGGATATTCTTGTGTGTATGGATTCGAGCGGACCTTTGCAAACACGTCTCGAATCTGAATGTCTCCAATGTCGGGAGAGGTGTTATGGGGTTCCTTGGCAACAAGGTGAGCCACTATTGTATTAAAGAAACTAGAGTTATCGAATTCCAGTCAAACCCGAATGACGTTTGTGGTGTATTAACAGGGATCTGTGTCAATCAGTATTACACTGCACCAAACAACTTTTTGCTTTGTTTGCACACATTTGACTTCAGGGGAGAAGGAAGGTGATGAAGTAAGAAGAAACTCAGATGTGAGTGAAATTTTGAAGAAAACTAGGTTTTCACATTCTTGTAGAGCTACTACTGGAGCACAGCCACCCCCTCCTGAGATCATATTGGATCATGAGTAAATCCCATTTTCCTTTCTTACTAATTACCCGACCGAATCAAACCACTCGTGAAGGTTGTGATCCTAACATGAAATTATATGCAGCAAGGTCATCTGGCTCGGGGATTTGAATTATCGCCTTTCGACTGGCTGTGGGGAAACATACGAGCTTCTTAGGAAGAAGGATTGGCAGGCACTTCTAGAGAAAGATCAGGTGAGTTCAATGAACAAAAACTTCAAATCAACTAGAGTTTGTTCGTCTCCCTGATTCATTTGAACAGAACTAAACCTTAAAAAACCTCGTTCAAATCGGTTTTGAACATGGGAGTCCGACATAGGATATGGAAATTTGATTTGGTCTATTCGATCTATTGGCAGCTAAAGTTAGAGCAAAGGGCTGGTCGAGTGTTTGAAGGGTGGGAAGAAGGACGAATACAGTTTGCTCCAACTTACAAATATATTACCAATTCTGACCATTATGTTGCATTGTCCTCCAACTCGAAGCCATCCAGAGAGAAACGGCGAACTCCAGCTTGGTAAGTTTGGCAATGCTGCAAGATCTGCAAAAATAAAACTTATGTTTCTGATCAGATTCTTTCTATTGAAATTTGGTAGGTGTGATCGAATCTTGTGGAGAGGGGTAGGAATGAAGCAGATGTGGTATACAAGAGGGGAGTGCAGATTCTCAGATCACAGACCTGTTTACTCCCTCTTTTCAGTCCAAGTCGACTTAGCAAACGAGAATCTCTCAAATACCAACTCAATCATCACTGCTGCAACAAAACCGTCATTCGAAGCTGCTTTGTCATCTTTATGTGCAGCTAAAATCCAAGCTGAAGAGCTCTTTCTCAGTTCAGAGACCATTGATGCCTCCCAAAACCCCCCCTAAACCTTTCAATAACTGTAACTAGTACTCTCATGACTCCACTTTAGGAATGTATCCAATGTATATATGATTTCATGGTTTCCAACAGCTGAGAATTGAAGCTGTAAGCTCAAGCTGGCTCGATGGGAATCGATTAAGCAAACAGTAGGTGATGGAAGCTCAAGTGCTTGAGTGTGAAGCGCATAAATCGCGCATTATGGGTTAACCATACATTTCGGTCTGGTGATTCTTTTATTTTGTTGAAGGAAAAGGAATCAAATCAAGCAGGATGTGGGCGTCAAGCTCAAATTTTTTATACAGCTTTTCGAGATGTTTGTAGATATAGGAATGTGGATTTCAATGTTAATATGGGTTGAAGGTGGACGGTAGAGTCTATAATCAAGCAAGAAAAGATAGGAAATGGAAAGGATATTGTGACTGCATCACTAATTTACTCTTACATGTTTATATTTTATAGTGTTCTTATTTCTTCATACGGGTATGTTCAATTTCTAACTAACTGAATGTTCAGGTCATCGTCCATAAATGTGTAATTTCCTATCACAGAAAAATAATTGATTCTGCAAAATGGGTAGAGGAGTAGACTCAGCTTGCAACTTTCAGAACTAATTAAAGAAGATAAGCTATGGAAACACTAGGAAACTCAACTACGGAAAGCTATGGAAACACTAGTAAACTCAACTACGGAAAGCAGTTATATTGAAAATATGAAACTTCTTTTTCAGTTTGAAATGAGATATGTGGTAGATGAACCATATAATTAATTTCCTGATAAGGATTGACTATGAACTCCCAAATTGAGTTCTACTATAGCAGTACTAGTGAGAGAAAAAAAAAAAAAGACAGAAAGAAATGCGAGTAACCTAATTGTATTGCCTTGCAAGTAAACCACCTTTGGTGTAGCAGTCTTAAGATCCACAGCAAGCCGACTTCTGAGCAGTTTGGGAAGCCCCTGCTCCATTATCTGCTTGGTTTATCTTGATTGTTTGAGGCTGCAAAATCCCACCAGGTAAGCGAGAGGATGTACAAATTATGGCTATAATAACTCAAAAGAAATAATTTATGGCAAAAATAACACAAAATTTTATACCTCAGCCTTAGAATCGCTGTCAGATAGCCTTTGTTTAATATCCTTAGCTATGGAGAAGAAAACTTCTTCCACATTCAAATTTGTCTTTGCACTCTGAAATACACAACATCTTCAAGATATATGATCTAAACTAACCACCCAGGAAATACGTTCGAGAGCTGCTAAATATTTTACTTACAGTCTCAAAAAACTTAATGCCATACTCATCTGCGAGAGCTTGACCTTTGGATGTAGGAACGGCCTAAACGAAAGTTCCAGTTTTAATTACCAATTCACTGAGATTTGAACAATCATAGATTTCTGGAGAAAGTGGATTTGGAAACATACAAGTTGAAGTTACAAAAAACGTAGCAAAAATACATACCCTTTTGCTCTCATCCATATCAGCCTTGTTACCCACCAGAATCTTGTTGACATTGTCAGAAGCATGTTGTTCAATGTTACGGATCCAATTTCTAATGTCTGAATAAATTAAAAAATAAATAAGAAAAGGAAAAAGGAAAAGAAAATCATGTCTTGACAAGCAACTAAGATGTTAATAAGAAAATAGATAATGTCATGAAGAAAAGAAGATGTTCCTTTACGCAATAAAGAACAAGAAAAGCTACTCTAGTACAACTATCTTCAATGGACAAATTTCTGAACCGACTGTAGTCCTACTATGAACTTAAAAGAGCAACCAGCATCTTAAGATCTTTAACCTTTGGTTTAAGGTAGAGAAGAATTACTGTTAAATGATGACTCGTCTGTGACATCGTACACTAGCAAAATGCCCATGGCTCCACGATAGTAAGCTGCAGAAATAAAATTTTACTTGAGACTTAGTGGACCTCCCAGAAATAGGAGGAAACATTTACATACGAAAACTAAATAAATAAGATCAAATCCTTATGAGTAATCAAATATATTATGTCTGAAAATTTGTCAGCATGTAAATCCACATAGAAATTTCTAAAAATCATCCAGAATATCACAAAAAACAGAAGTCCATACTCATCAGGAAATAAAAACTTGCGCAAGGATGGAGATTAAGGATTGCAAACATTTATATGAAGATTAATCCTCTAGAAATTTAAGAAGCATGAAATAATACGTTGGAATAAAGTAGAAAGAAAAATTAAATGACTTCCAGAACTCTTCTGTAACTGCATATTCCAATATTGCTAATAAGAGTAAACGTTAAGAATGTGTACAGACCAGTTGTAATTGTTCTAAACCGCTCCTGACCAGCGGTATCCCAAATTTGCAATTTAATCCGTTTTCCATCAAGCTCAATGGTTCTAATCTTGAAATCAATGCTGTTCGAGAACAACCAAGGAAATGAAATCAGGAAGAGCAGACAAAGGAAGTAAAATAGAAAATGTATTAATTTCGATATTACAATGTAAAATGCACGTACCCTATGGTTGTGATGAAACTAGTGGTGAAGGAGCCGTCGGAGAACCGCAAAAGAAGGCAACTCTTTCCCACACCTGCCTTGTCATGTCACATGAAATAGCTTCTAAACTTGTAATTTAGGAGTCCAAGTAGAAAACGAAATCCTACCGGTACAATACATCTCTCACAACAAAAACTATAACAATATTCTATTATCCTACAAATGAGTTAATGACAAATCCTTTCGGGAACTTCACCGCTAATCCATCAACAATTTATTATGCACTACATTCTAATCGTGAAATCCACTTATCTCGCGACAAGAAGCAGCTCATGAACTCAAATTCCTAGCAGAAAAACGAATTCCTACGGATATAACACAATTCTCACATAACAAAAACTATAGCAACTTTCTCTAATCATACCAATGAAAAACCACTTCGGATATTTCACCATTAATCCATACCACGCATACTAGATTCCAATAACGAGATCATCAAAGCATCGATATTAATGAACGCATTCGTATATAAAAACAAAAATCCAATTAACATCCAGTAATTTCACAATTACTGATTATAAATCGAACGAAACCACAAGATCGAAGCTCGAACAGAACAAGAAAGCAAAATTAACGCACCGCTGTCGCCGATCAGCAGAAGCTTGATGAGATAATCGTAATCAGCTCGAGCTCGTGCAGGTGGAGCAGCCATTGAGAAAAATGAAGAGTGCAACTACAAGATCTGGAGAGAATGAAAAAATGAGAGATACGACGAGAGAGATGCCGTCGCCTGGTCCGGCGGTACCGAAACGGCCGTTGAAATCGTTTTCCGGGAGCGGAAAGAGGATTTTTTTTTTCTTTCTTTTTTTCTTTTTCAAATTGCTCCTGGTTTCAGTCTTAAGGCTGTGGGGGGAAGAACTCCGCGACCGGTGGATTTTCATACGATTTCATATCTCAGTTGATCTGACGGACAAAAACGAATCTGTAAATCCGCGCCTTCATTTCTTTTAGGGGCACTCTTCTGTGCAATAGTTCGGGTATATACGACGTCGTTTGCTGATGGCTGGAAATAGTAAACGTTCATTGCCCACTCACCTATGCCACGTAACACCCAAGGAGTCATGTAGCTTTTTTTTATTCTGATTTGTTAAACTAAAATAAAAATGTAAAAATGACAAAAAAAAAAAAAAACCCATAAAATTTTATTTTTTTAAATATTATATATATATATATATATATATATATATATATATATATATTTTTTTTTTTTAAATGGTAAAAACGTAATTTAATCTTAAAAAATTAATTGAAAAATAGTAAAAATTAATTAAGAACAAGCCAGGCAAAAATACTCTTCCAATACATAAATCCCCGTCTTCAACTAAAACCCTCCAAAATCCATCCGCAGGAAACTAGTAAGAATCATGAGCTCCTTCAACAACACCGCCAATTTTGATAATCTTCTCCTTCAAACTCTGATGGGCAGGCTCCAAATCCGGCCCCAAAGCAACAACAATCCCATTCTCGCCCAATCTCTCGAAGACCTTCTCTTCGATGCAGCCAATCTCTCCGATGACGACAACGACGAGAACAAAACGCAGCTCGCCAAAGAGGAATCGATGCTCGAGAAAGAGATTATTCGCGTGATTCTCGGTGGGAATACCGATTCACTAAAACCTAATTCCGGCCAGGCTGTTACGATCGGCGAGCACCATATATGCGTGGGGTTTCATGAGGAGAAGGATTCAGATTATCGAGTTTGGGAATGGCATGGGCATATTATGTTGTTTGATGAAGAAAATGGGTACTCGCCGGAGTATATTTATGGGAATTACTTTGAGAGGCTTCAGGGGAAGGTCAATCGCGAGTTGAATAAAAAGGAGGCGGAAGAAGAAGAAGAAGAAGATGATGATGAAAAAGAAGAGAATCTGAGCAAATTGGGTCTTCGGGAGTTGATTGACGGTGGTGATTCGAGTGGCGGTCGCATTCTGCATCGCAATGTCAATGCCAGTTCTCAAAGGTTTCGCATGATTTACTTACTGTTTTTCTGTTTCCTTAGGAAATTATGTTCTTATGAAATTGAACTGAACACAAAAATTTAACCTAACAGTTTAAGGTATAATCAGAAGGCTGTTTTCTGGAAGAAAAATTCATTGAAGTAGCCGCTTAGCTTTTAATCTCACATGCCGTTGGTTCATGTTTTTGCTTGATATATGGTATGATTTTTATTTGTATGCCACAGAGTTATCTGCCCTTCGCCTAGTTCATGGAGTAAATCATCTCTCCCAAGTCTTGTAGTTATTGTGTGGTAGACATAGGTTCACTGCCTATCATTGGAGAAGACTTTTTTTTTTATTGATTAGGTAAAAGGACTTATGGATGGACTTAGACATGACTTTATCCCCTTTATTTTTTCGGTCGAATACTTGTTCTCGATGCCTTTGGGGACGGGAGAGTCCCGCAAGACTCTTTTGGAACAATCGGATGACAGTCACTGTACAAAGAGAATCGATGTCTCTATCTTAGTGTAAGGAAGGATAGAAACTTTAAGGACATCGGGGCATTACTATTCATATTTGGTGGTTGATGGAACTTTAGAAGTGAATATATCGACTAGTAATATTGAAACCTTCATAGTAACCGGAGTTCAGCTAGGGCATAAATGATAGTTCGAGAAAGGAGGTGCTATTGTTGATGGAGTAGAAATTACCATGGCAGAAGCTCAGCCACATGAACCCTCCAGTTGTGATTTTCTATCTGTTCCACTGGAATTTGGTATTGTCGACCATAGACTAATCAGTTCCATTAGAACAGCCATATATTTGGTAAATGAGAAATCTGTAAAACCAATGAGAAATGGCAAGTATCCTAGATAGGTCGTCATTGCCTGTCATATAGGTCCATATAGTGCCACTTCAAAATGATTTTGCATCTTCTCAAGGAGGTTTCCACACCCTTATAAAGAATGCTTCGTTTCCCTCCAACCGATGTGGTATCTCACAATCCACTCCCCTTTGGGCTTTCCCTCTCTACTCGGTGTCCACCCTCCTTCGGTGCTCAATGTCCTCGTTGGCACATCGCCCGGTGTCTGGCTCTAATACCATTTGTAACAGCCAAACCCACCGCTAGCCGATATTGTCCTCTTTGAGCTTTCCCTTTCAGGCTTTGCCTCAAGGCTTTTAAAATGCGTCTGCTGGATAGAGATTTTCAAACCCTTATAAAAAATGATTCATTCCCCTCTCTAACCGATGTGAGATCTCACATTGCTAATGAAGGTAGATGTTCCTGCAAGCTAAAGTTTGGAGCATGCTTTAGTTTCTAGAAAATTTATATAAGACAAAAGGAAGTCTCTTTGATGCAGTCGCTCATATGTGTGTTTTATTTCTGAGAGGCCATATGTGAAGGTTGAATTGTTTGTTGCTTGGAGTTTTAAATGTTATTTCTTATCCTTAGTAATCTCTTGGGATTTCCTCCCCTCGTTTGGCTTGGATTTGAAGGATGACTCAAACCCCATTGCTGCTAGATTGATCACTTACGCTTTATGTGAGATCCCACATTGGTTGGATTTCCTTGTAAGAGTGTGGAAACCTCTCCCTAGCATACGTGTTTTAAAAACTAAGAGGAAGCCCAAAAGGGAATGCCCAAAAAGGACTAGACTTAAGCTTTTACAAATGGTATCAGAGCCAGACACCGGGCGGTGCGCTAGCAAGGACGCTAGCTCTCAAGGGGGGTGGATTATAAGATCTCTGATTGATTGGAGATGGGAACGAAGCATTCCTGATAAGGGTGTGAAAACCTCTCCGTAGCAGACTATTTTAAAAACCTCAAGGGGAAACCCGAAAGGGGAAGCCCAAAGAGGACAATATCTGCTAGCGGTAGGCTTGGGCTTGGGCAGTTACTCTTTCATTGGTAACTTTGTTCTAGGAAATGTCGGATATTTCAGACTGACAGAGTTGACAATTTGGTTGAATTCTTAATAATAATCTACTTGTTGAAGATGATTAGTTTTCATTCTAACAATGTTGATCATACACTTACTCCATTTCATTATATATTTTGCCATTAGGTTTTAGTCAGCTGAGTTGCGGTCTTTCGATCATAGAAAGTAGTTCGGATGCCGAAGAACGCTGCTAACGATCATCATTTTACAGATTGCACCTGGGTGTTTCTGCAGTCAGGACACTGAACTTTTTGTGTAAGTTGGACAGTAAATGAAAAGAGATGAATACATAGATTCAGTGACATTGGCTTTGTTTGATCTGTTTCTTCTCCATCCTTTTGAATAATTAATTGCTTTTTGCTCTTTTCAGTTCACTTCTCCAGTGTTGTGTGTTTGTTCTTCATCTCTGCAGGGTTCTTTGCCTTTTACATATTGGTTGCTTCAATTTTTATGCAATTTCATCCATTTTCTGTAAGAGAGGCTCACCACTAATGCTCATTGATCTGTATTTTCTCAGAGTTATGCTATGTTTTTTGAGACTATGGATTTATACGCTACCGTATAAACTCCGTACAATTTGAATCTACCGTCCATTAAACTAACTTCGGCACCAACCAAGTTTAAATTTTGCGGGGATTTAAGGACGTGTGAGATTACACCTCAATTGGAGAGGATGACTAAATATTTCTTATAAGGGTGTGAAATCCTCTTCCTAGAAAATGTGTTTTAAAATCGTGAGGGTGATATATAATCGGTCAAATCAAACAATATCTACTAGTGGTGGTCTCCGGCTGTTATAAGATGCAACAATATCTACTAGTGGTAGTCTCAGGCTGTTAAAAGACGTAGACAATATTTACTAGTGGTGGTCTCAAGCTGTTATAAGACGCAGACAATATTTACTAGTGGTGGTCTCAAGCTGTTATAAAATGCAGCAATATTTACTAGGGGTGGTCTTGGACGGTTATAAGACCAGACAATATTTACTAGTGGTGGTCTCAAGCTAATATAAGACGCAGGCAATATTTACTAGTGGTGGTAGTCTGTAAGAGAATGCATTTTTTACTAGTGGTGGTCTCAAGCTGATATAAGACGCATGCAATATTTACTAGCGGTGGTCTGGAAGACAATGAATTTTTTTCAATTGTTTAAATGACGTCATTAGAAAAATCATGGGCTTTGCTCTAATTTAGTATGATTTAGCTATTTATTTACATAACCCAAAAAAATTCCCTTTTTATTATTTTTTATAATATTTAAAAATGTTAATATAAAAACTCCATTTTCTTTAATATTTAATTGAGGCAAATATTTTAGTTATTACAACGTTGTTTTTTATTTTTTTCATTTAAATTTTTTTTGAAATAGTAAAATACTTTTTGAAATGCGCGAGTGCGAACATTATTTTTAATAATTTACCCTAAATATAAATTATAGGGATTAAGAGACCATTTAAATTAAAATAAAAAAGGAACAATTTCCGAGGCAAAAGAGATTACGAGTACATAATCTCAACCACAAATCATTTATTTAAAATCTAACGGCAGTGTACGATGCCACGCAGACGATCCGTGTGAAAGTCATATCGTCCAATAACAAACCGCCTCAAGCTTCTATATAATGACTCCTCCACCCTGATTCACGAAATCGTTCAATCCCTCCCCTGTTTCTACGCTTTTGAGTTTCTGCAAATTTTCTTCGCTCCAACAATGGCGCCAACAAAAGCCGAGAAAAAGCCAGCAGAGAAGAAACCGGCGGAGAAGACCCCAACCTCGGCGGAGAAGAAGCCAAAGGCCGAGAAGAAGATCGCCAAGGACAGCGGCGATAAGAAGAAAAAGAAAATCAAAAAGAGCACCGAGACTTACAAGATCTACATCTTCAAGGTGTTGAAGCAGGTTCATCCTGACATTGGAATTTCCAGTAAGGCCATGGGGATTATGAACAGTTTCATCAACGACATCTTCGAGAAACTTGCGCAAGAGTCTTCGAAATTGGCGAGATACAACAAGAAACCTACGATCACCTCTCGGGAGATCCAGACCGCCGTTCGATTGGTGTTGCCTGGTGAGTTAGCAAAGCACGCTGTATCTGAAGGAACTAAGGCGGTCACCAAATTTACGAGCTCTTAGGTTTCAAAATTGGTGAATTTTGGGATTAGGATTACGTGTTCCAGTTACGGTAATTTGTTGTGTAGATTTGGATCTCGCTGCTCATAGGTATATCGAAGTAATAGTTCTAATAAATAACAACTTCTTTCTTCGGTAGATTACTGTTCTTTGATTGCAAATGCTGATGAGTTATGATAATCGTTAGGGTTTCTGTAGATCTTATCTTCCATTTTACTTAAAATATCAAACTCCTTTTTAAATGTTGATCGCTGATCCAATGGTTCAATGTATGGATACGCTCTTCGAGCACATTTGAATTCCTTTTCCTGAAATCGACGAATTGATTTATCTACGGCATAGCCAAATGTTCATGATGATCACCGTCATTGATTGTGGTTGCTTCTCGTAATCTCGGGCTGGAAGAAAGGAAGAAAGCAATTGATTCTTGTGAGATTCGAGTTCGCAATTATCTATACTCTATAGATTGATTTGTTCATCGGTATAATTATCCGCGTGCCCAACATGCTCATCAAGAACAAATAAATATATTTTTGTGTCTTAAAATTTGAAACCAACCTCCAGATGAGCAAAATCGTAATGAACAAGATCTAATTTTTGCATAAACCGTCTTCGGTGGTCTATGAGGATTGGGCAAAGTCTTCAATGCCTCAATGCCTCAGGCATTGAAGTTTAGTTTTCGCATAAATTGTGTCTGGTTGAGTCGATGAAAGCCATTTCACCACGACCGTCTGCAATGCCAGCCAACGAAGTTCTATTTTTTTTTTGCTTAAATTGTGTTTGGTCGAAGGAGAATCTCGTCTAAGTTCGATGAAAAAGAATAGTAAAGTCAGGTGAAGTTGCAATGCCTAGGTAAATAAGTTCAATTTGTGCATCAGTTGTATCTCCTAGGGGCGTTCCTCAGCCATGATTCGTCAGAATAGCAGAGTCAAAATAAGTACAAGTATTAGGAAAATAGCAAAAATGTGTAAAAATGTGTTACTCGTCATTTTAATTATGTTTGCTTGCGTAATTGTGATCTCTCGGGAGAATCGATGACTGCATTTTGATGCACTTGCTAGTACTAGTACATCTGAGAATTCTTAATTGACTAGTTGTAAATAGACCTAGATGGTGGAACAAAGGATTATCCCGGACCTACACCGAGGTATTGACGGTCTCCGAGATCCTTTCGATGACCTATGTTGTGTTGAAGGGATATCTATATGATCCGATTGATTGCTTAAAGCCACGGTAGCAACGGAACTGGGGGAAAGTATACATAAAAGAACAGTTCTTTTCTATTTTATTAGTATTAGTTAGTGATCTCGACTCAGTGAGTCCTTTTTTCCGTGATGAACTGGGAGGAAGTACCAAAGGTGAAAAAGTACAATAGGGCTCGGGTTTTCAACTTTGGTCTATTTAAAATTTGATAAATTATATAGCTACAATATAAATAAATATATAAATAAATATATATATATATATATATATATATATATATATATATATATATATATACGTTCACACACACACACATATATATAAAATAACTAAATCCTAATATTTAAAAAAAATTGGAACTTTTTAATTTACCCAATAATAAAATTGTAAAATTCTCATATAATTGAAATGGGCTTTGAGATGATGAGAAGGCCCAGCCCAATAAGGAAATATTTAGAAATATATAAAAATGACTTAAATCAGAAATTGTCAAATGCAAAGACGTGTAAAGTTGTGATTCGACCTCCCAGCTATATTTAACCGACCGATTCATTTCCATTGACCAAAGGTCTAGTTCGTTCCCAATTCCGCCACGATTTCCGTTTGATCCTCCCAAAATTATCCGATCCGCCTCCGCTGCCTCTGCAACCCGGCCGATCTTTTAGGGATCGGATGAATTCCGGCTCATCCTTTTAACTTGAACGATTACAGGTTCTCGTGCTCTAATCTTTGTTTTGTATTTGCACGTTACGATTTTTTTCCTCCTTTGCTCCGTTTTCTTCCCTTCTTGGCTTGCAAATCTGAGGTTTTGTTAGACCCTACGCTAATTAGGTTTCGAAGAGCATTTCAATATGCCTTCGGTGCCTATTGATCTCCTCCTTGGCTCTCTGCTTCCTTCTTTGACTTCTTTCCATGGTGGTTCCTCGTCGCATCGTCTGAAGCGGCTTGAAAAGGGTGATCGACGTGGTAATCTTAGTTAACACGGTGTTCTTTTAGCGCATTTCGTTCTCTATTCGTATTTGCAGTCTTCTATTTTCTCCTTCTTTTGTCCGTTCGACGTTTTTGGAATTCCTTGAGAAATTACACTCGTAAGGTGTAGGAGTTTCTTTTTTGATCTTGAGATCTTTAGGCGGAAGCCTCTGAAATCGAGTTCCTGGGAATTTGGCTCCTCGTTAGGAGGGTTTTTGCAATCCTGATTCTTGTGCAAGGTATTGTGCTATAATCTTTTTATATTCTTGAGATCTTGAAGTTGCTCCGTGCTTTTTTGTAAGCACCTGGATCGAGTTTCTTTCGGGATTCTTTTATGATATCCTGGATATATATGCAGGTTCTAGCAGATTTGTTGTGCACTACATAAGCCTGAATGGACATTTCTTCCATTCATCAGAAGTTGGCTCTCCTAGACGTAGACGATTTGGATGATCTGCAATCATCTTTGCGAGAAATTGATGCTGCATTGTTTAATGATCGTGACGACGGAACTTATAAGAAATCTCTGATCACTGAAGATACTAAAAGTTCAGAGTGCGATGATAATTCAAATGATAGAAACAAACAAAAAGAGCTTGAACCTCCCGAGAACAACTCATCTAAGAAGTGGTTAGGCAAATCCAAGTCCTTTCCTCTTCCTCCTGCATCATCCTCTCCTAATGATTCTGCAGACAATGATAAGAAACCACAAACAGCAATCGGTGATGCGTCCTCTAATGAGTCTATGCATCAAGCCTTTGCACGATCCATATCTTTACCAGTAAGTTTTCTTGTCGTCAAGACTAAGATGGAAAGGATTGCGGTTAGGTAGCTTTGACATTATTGTTGCTTTATCGATTATTCCCTTTTGGTCATTACAAACCATCAAATATCATAATCATCATTACTTTAGTTCGTGTCAAAAGGCAATTTGGAGCGGGGAGTGGAACCTTCAAGGATAAGCTTTCCCATTCTTCCTTAGAGCTGTTATTCTTGCACCTTGAGAGCAAGTTTCGTGCCATCGATCGTGACCATGTTTTTCTACTTTATTTCCAGACCATCTCATCATACCCTAGAAATGATTGATTGTGCCATTGTGCTTCTGCCTGACTGAAGCATGTGTAGATTTGAGTTTGTTATTGACAGATTTGAATTTTCTGACAGATTTGAGTTTGTTGTAGGATTTAAAGCTTGCTATTGACAAAACGAGCGCATAATTTTTAGAGCTTGCATGTGGGTTTATTTTCCTTTCACGACTCTTTATCTTTCTGTTTACTTACTTAAATTCCAATGTTCAGTCTTCTGTGAAGCTCGTCTCTGCAATGAAAGGTAGCCGAGCACAACACCGTGGTCAGTCTCCGAAGCTGTCTGTGAAATGGGCTCCTGATGTGTACGATCCGCCACAGACATCTTTGTCCCATTGTGTAAAAAACAACAAGAAACAGCAGAAATCTAAGAACAGGAAGAATGGAAAGAAAGGGCAGAAGGGAAGTAGCAGCAACTCTTCTTCGCGTGGAAGGGACAAAAGGCAGGCTCGTAAAGCTGTTAGTAGTTCTGATCGGTATCAAAGATCATTCGACTCTCACGTAAGTTTCGTTAGTACTCTCAACGATTTTGACGGGTTCGATGATGGGAGCTCAGACTCTCACTGTGGAAGCATCTTCCTGAAAACATCGGTCACCAAGCTGCACCACTATGTTGCTGAAGCCTTGTGAGCGTCACTCGTCCCAAGTTTTCACTCTCTCAACAGTTACGGTAAATAAATAATAATAATAATAATAATAATAATGTTGTTTTGGGTTCTTTTGTGATTGTTTGACTTTAACTCGTTTGGTGTGTGTTCTTATGAGGATTAATAGACTGGTTGTGATATCGTTGAAACTTCGTTTATATGATATGTTCGTGCCTATGTAAATGTTAAGTGATCGTTTTTCTAACAAATATTTGTTATCCCCCCAAGTGACTCAACAGCATGCATATAGACTGTAAGAAATGTACGAGTCGGGTGAGTCGGGTGAGTCGGTGGATTTTCTTTACTGTGATGGGCTTGGCCCAAAATCGGTTTTAATCCTGGCCCAGAACCAAACGTTCTTTGGGCTAAATCTTGGGCTTTCTTAGGCCCATGAATTGAGGATGGAAACCAGAATTTGAGTCAACATCCTTTCTACCTTCATAGACAAATATTATTATTTTTAAACATATTTCCTTTTTATTTCTTCTGAAATTAATTTTAAATTTAAAGTATCAAGTTACTTAACCTATAACAAATTTATAATACTCGCCGCCCAAAACAAAATTAAAAATTATAACAAACTAATAAAAAAATATTAACATTATTACTGATCAATTTCGTTAATAATTAATAAAAATTACAAATTTTATCAAGATAAATATATACTCGTCTATAATAAATTTCTAACTCATTCAAAATTTTAAAAATTATATCTATTAAATATAAAATTAAATTTTATGTTCTAACAAAATCCTAAGTTTTTTAGTTCATAGATTCATAACTTTTAAATAATCTAATATTATAGACAAATTTTATGACACTTGATTAAATAAATATATAAATAAACCAAGACTATGTTTGAATAAGAGTGTCCTATTGATTGCTAGCAAAGAGTGTTCTATATATTGATTGCTAGCAGCAGCCCAAGTAGCAGATGTGTCTTGCTTCATTCTCTAGCTAATAAAAATCCCACAATAATGCTTAATATATACATATTATATAATACTAGAATACTAGAATAATTCACAATTAGAATGCAAGAATGAAAAATCTGAAATATTATCAGAACAGGCAACAGGCAATTTCAGGCTTTCTTTGTATTATTATATTTTACACTTTGGAAGAACTACATGAAACATTATCAAAAGTTGGGTAAGGCAACTAAAAAAATAAGGTGAGATCTCCAGCATGCATAATAAAAGGTCAGCATGCAATTTTATTATTTTCTCTTCTTTTTTTTTCCCCCCCCCCCTTTTTCACTCGCTTCCCTCACCATATTAGTTGAACTATCTAATTTCTAGTTTGTACAAACAGAACAGCCTTTCCAAGAGATTGTTCAAACCAAAACTCAGCACCAATTATACAGCATAACTACTGATCGCTATGTAGGATTTAAAAGGAGACAAAGAATGAAATAAAATATAATTCCAATTTTCCTTCCTACTTGGGTTATTTCAATATGGCTCGACTTGCACACCGATGATCATTACATCATTCATCATCATGTTGACCGCCGCACCACCACCTTCTCTAGCATCGATGTCCCATTGAAGATCGTCAGCTGGACCTCCCTCATATACTTCGCCAACTGCCCAATCATAGACAAACAAAATTAGAAACGCTTCAACAGATAGCTTATTTGCTGTTCATTAGGGTTGAAGTGATTTGAGTTTCTGGGGATATTACTTGTTCTTCACTCATCTTTCTGAAACCCAATTTATTGGTCCAGATTGATTCAGCATCCTCGGCTGCAGGGAGTACAAGGTTTTGCACATTTAGGGAAGAAAGTAGCCGCTCTATACAGGAAAACAATACTTGGAAGTAACCCTGCCCCCAAAAAAGGAAGGAAAAAAAATAGTCAAACAAAGAAAGCGGAGATGAAATCCACAATTCAAAACAACATCTAAGACCAACTTGAGCCTGGTCAATATATATATTATTTCGTGAGAATTTAAAATAACCATTCATCTCAACATGTTGAAAAGAAAGAAAAAAAAGAAAAAAAAAAACCCTCAAGCACCTACCTTGCCCTGATGTTCTCTACTTGTGGCAACAATAGGAAGCTCAGCAACTTCGCGGCCAAAGATCCTAAGAAGACCAGCCGATACAACTATAGACCTGCGAAGCAGAAGACGACCACGGAATGTGAGGGAAACAACATATGAAAAAAAAAAAAAAAAAAAATAGAACACCAAAGACATATCTTCGTACCTCACAATTAAAACAACACAAAACATTCCTCCGAACTCTTGTCCAGATATATTTCTCCTGCGGTGAGTCACAATGTATCA
This sequence comes from Cucurbita maxima, assembly GCF_002738345.1. Lineage (NCBI taxonomy): Eukaryota > Viridiplantae > Streptophyta > Magnoliopsida > Cucurbitales > Cucurbitaceae > Cucurbita > Cucurbita maxima. The sequence continues at coordinate 3,697,983 of NW_019272041.1, forward strand.
AACATCTAATCATATAAATAAATAAACAGACAAGAGATAAACCAGTTAATGAGCAATATAGGGTATGAACTCATGACCCTAGAGTCCTTCCTCATCATTTTAACAAACCAAATAATATTACAGTGGCATGGGGAACATGACCATGTTGTCTTGAACAGTTCCACCAAAATTTATCAATTGAAGAACAAGCCTACAAAGGATATATCACTTGCCAAAAGGAGAGAATAGCCAGATGTAACATTTATCTTACCCATAAACCATAACGGGTATCAAATCACGACCTGATTTTGCAACAATAGGATCAAAACATTCCTGTGAAGGAAATATTAAATGCGATTAGAAAACTAGATTTAACTACTTCAATCAACCCGAAAGAGTTAACTCAAAAATCCAAACAATATTGAAGGGAATTTGTGAAACCCATATTAGTGTGGAATTTATGTATATTTGGATTGCGGAAAGGAACGGATTTAAAATTTTCAAATTTGTAAAGACTGGATATGAAATTTGAATAGGAGATTAAGAAGAAGAATTGCTGGAGTATCAAATAAATATGGAGAAACATACCCGAAAAATAGAAGTCGCCCTTGAAAGAAATGGAAGATCTTCTGGGTTGCGACTTTTTCCACTTAAAATTTGCCACCGAACATCATTAAGAGCTTCATCAACAAATAATCCTTTTCCAACGTGCTTTCTGATTATTAAATCTGATAATGGATCTGGAATAATTTGTGCCCCGTTCAAAACTGTATTCTGAAGGACCACATGGATATTACTGCACTCATCACAGCAGAACCACTTATCCTTGGGGAGTTCCTACAGGAAGATTAGGTTCCACTAAGTAGCATCCTAACATTATTTAAAATTAAAAAGCTACTAATTTGCTTGTTAGCATACCTGCAGATCACATAATCCACTATCCCGCAGACAGCCCACATGGAATTCTCTTTCACACTGAATAAGAAGAGAAAATTAGACGACGTAAAAGTAAAAGTAATGTAGGAAACATTCAAATGAAATTGACATGGTGTTCATACTTGATCACATAACAGTACAGTTCGATCATCAAATTTAGCAGCGCTGAAATCATGTCGCCTACAAGATTAGAAGTATTAGCAGAGTTAAGGATCATATAAATCATGAACGTAAAAGATAATGAGATATGAAATTTCCTTCTTAAAATAATGTAACGAGTAAAAAGAAAAGCCTTGGGTTTATCCTGAAACAATCAATCACATATGTTAGCCTTTCAGTTTGCTGATATCCCACCGTCACCCATCTCTAGCTAACAAAGGAAACAACACACCTAGAAAGTTACTAAACTCTAACCAACTTATTAAATCTACAAGTGCAAATGGTAAATATTGTCTTAAAAACAACAAAAGTAAGAAAATTTGTATCTTCTCAGCTATAGAAAAATAAATAAATGAAAAAGGGCTAAAAGGATGAATGGGAGGTCAACAGTCAACTTTTTATAAAAGTTCAAATATATATATATACATATAGTCCCTTCCTAAAACAAGTTCTTTAAAAATTAATAAAATTTATTACCCTAGACGCCACGATTAAAGGTGTCAGTAACATTCTCCTCAACTAACTCAGAACCAATAACTTCCTAAAAGAGAAGCCGTTTTAAAGAGAATGGGAGAAAAATAAGTAACTACCTGCAAACAACACAACCACCAATCTCATACTCAGGTGCTTTAACAACTCGTGTCAACCTAAATACAATTGGTTTTGGAAAACTCGAAGGGCCTCCGGAAGCTGCCTTCAAACTGGAACCCACTTTATCTCTACAGTTTGGGCAACACCAAACACCTTCTGGGACATTCTGTAGATGCAGGCACCCTGGAAAGAACAAGCTTTAGGAGTGCAGAACTAATATCCAATTTTAAAAATAAGCAAGACATATTTCAACGAAATTAGTAACGTGAGAAAGTCAAAATAAACACAGCCACTGGCCGGAGAGGGGGGAAAATGATAATGCTAAGCCAATCCATGGACACAAACTGAAATCCATACTGCAGGCATATTACATTATTTTGGAAGCAGTTTTGAATAAACATAAAACTACAAATAATCAACCTGAGGAGATCTTCATTTAAGACATGATATCCATCCACCCACGCACCCACCCCACCCCCCCCCCCCCCCCCNAGAAGATTCACCTGTATGGAAAGCGCGAGGGCATCGATCACAGAAAATCAAATCACCTCCATTACCACATGCAGCACACATATCATCACTGTCTCCTGATGAAAGTTTTTGCCCACTAGCCAGGGAAATGGCAATATCATGAAGTGTAAGACCATTTGTAGTATAAATGTGACGGTAGCTGCATTCCATTGATGAACCTTTTTTTAGTATGACAATCTAGCAGCACTCAAAGATTATATAAACTGTACTTACGGTTGACGTCTGGCAGCCATCCCTGCATGGGCTTCGAACTGGGAAGGGCTAATCTGTTTTAAATTTGAGAATGGTTTAGAAATAGATCAATACAGTAGAAAAGGTCGGGTTACTCTAGTAATAAATATTACAGCACCTCACCTCGCGATTACAGTGACTACAGAGTATACCATTTCCTTGCTTGTAGCCTCCAAGTATTCTCTTTGGATAGTAGGGGAAATGGAAAGGAAAAAGGTCAGATCAACCAAGAAACTTTTCATCACATACATACGTCAGCTAAGTTCTTATTTACCTGTCCTTTGACAAAGTAAGCTAGCTCAGCCCCATCAGGAAGCCCATTTGGCATGAAAAGTAGCCTGTGAAGATCATTGTCCCTGCAAATATAGGGGGAAGAAAACTATTAATGCATTTTTTTAAAAAAAAAGTATATAGAAATTGCGTTCTTTATTTTAATATATAAAAAAAAAATAGAAAATGTACTTGTAATTCTAATAACCAATAAGAGAAAAAATACCTTCTTTTTGTGCCTTTCTCTGCCGATTTCTTCTGTTGCATGACTGGGTTGGATAAATTAGGGTTTGGTCTGCATAAAAACGAGGGTCTTACTACTACCAAAGCACAATATCAGTCATTTAAATGCAAACTAAAGATGTCTTAAGCACACAGTGTCATAACCATACTATAAGACCATGGCACACAGCAGCCAGTAATTTCAAAATTCTAATAATTATCAGAGAAGTTGACAAACCCAAAACAACGCTAACTTGTAGCTTCAGGCTTTTAATGCAATACCAAGAAGCAAAATGCTACAAGGTCAGTGATAAAATATATATTGATCTAAATAGAGACTGTAGCTGATAGAAAAAGGTCACGCACTTCCTTCATTTCAAGAAAATTTTAGCACAAAATATGTCTAAACCATTCAAGGGTATTTACTTGGGTATGGTAGTAAGGTTGATATAATAACCCAAAAGCTCAGGGAATTTCTTTAAAAATTCTTTGCCCTTGAAACCCTAGAACCAAAGAGAAACTAAATCTTAGACAACTTAAGTCTTCGAATAAAAGAGGCACTACTATACGTTTTATCTCACTGGCAACTGAAAAAAATATATTGAGTAACAAAAATGTGCAATGGCAATTGTTTGATGCAAGACGGTGAAGAGGATATACATAAGGAAGTTTTATCAACAAATTTAGAAAAGGGTTATCAAGTTTGTTAAGGATATTTAGTAATAAATTATAGTTTACCATATATATTATATTTGATATTTTATTATAAGGCAAATATCTAATATTTGCCTTATTATCATAGATATCTTTCCATTTATTGTTATTTCTATTTATTACTATTTTCATATCCTTGTAATTCATTTGATTATAAATAAGATAACTTTCACACCATTTAGGTGTGGTGGATTAATCAAACATTCACATGTATCAGAGCCCTCTCGGTTTAACAACCCCGATCTTTTCTTTTCAATGGCTTTTGAATCCTCTAATCTTCTTCTCCACCACCCCTGCTGGCTTTGACGCCTCAGGGGCAGTCTTCATGGCTGCCGCAGGCGGAGCCGATTGATTACTCTTCGGCTCCACCCTATTGACCTCCAAATCACCTTTCGTCATACTCTGTACATACAACCTCACCTTTTCCAACCCAATCGGTTTTTCCCCTTGGCCAATATAGTCTCTCTCATTTTCTTCCCAATCAACCTTCATCCTTCACATAAACCTTAACCTAAACCTATCAACTTTTTGCAGAGATTTACCTTCGGAATTTGGGTGCCGCACTGGCCTATTCGCCAACCAAGTTGCCGCCGCCCTTCCTGCCAAAATTAGCTTATTCGCCCGATGAGGCGACTCTTCCGACTGCCCTTCTCGCCAAAATTGGCTTATTCGCCCGATGAGGCGACTCTTCCGACTGCCCTTCTCGCCAAAATTGGCTCATTCGCCCAATGTGGCGACTCTTCGGCTTCAACATTGTCTTTGTCCCTTGCTCTAGGTTTTCCCTTCTACTTCTTGGGGTTAGAAATATTCTCACCAGAGCCAAGGCAGCATCGTCGCTAAGCGACAATCCCTCTTCATGGGTTAGATAGATTCTCGCCGAAGCCAAGGCAGCATCGCCGCTGAGCGGCGATCCCTTTGCAATTTTTGATGGCCAAGAACCGGGTTGTTAGCATCTTCATGAAAAGTGCTTCTCAAACTCTTTGAATTTTTCAGATTCAAGCTTCACGTTCGTTTAAATCCGACGCTTAGCTTGCGGTGGGGTGTTAAGGATATTTAGTAATAAATTATAGTTTACCATATATATTATATTTGATATTTTATTATAAGGCAAATATCTAATATTTGCCTTATTATCATAGATATCTTTCCATTTATTGTTATTTCTATTTATTACTATTTTCATATCCTTGTAATTCATTTGATTATAAATAAGATAACTTTCACACCATTTAGGTGTGGTGGATTAATCAAACATTCACATTCATTTGATTATAAATAAGATAACTTTCACACCATTTAGGTGTGGTGGATTAATCAAACATTCACAAAGTTATTAGCTTATACCTCTCAATGGGATGTGACAATTTCGGAAGCTTCACATTATCATTTTCCACTTCAATACCTGTACTGTCCTTGTGGAAACTTGCTGCAGAACAGTAAAGTGTCAATAACAAAGAGAGCCATTCCTTCATTTCCAGAGGAAGCAAACTAATTACTTATTCAGAACTTAGTCTCGTACTTAATTGTTAATGCCAAAGGATCAGATAAAGGCAGCTCTAATCCTGAATATTCAGGCTCGAATGAAGCAAACTAGCACATTTAGCTAAGAGGCATGTAAACAATTTATCTATTTTCTTAGCTTTTATCATCCAAAAAAATAAACAAAAGATAAGCACCTCAATTAACTTCCAGAAACGAGAGTAAGATTTCATAATAAAAATCAGAAACATCAATACCTTGCCAAGCCTCAAATGAATCCATGTTAACAGATGAACCGGCTACTTCCTTAATCACTTCATCTAAAATGCTAAGAGGTGCACTCTTAATTTCCTGTATAACACTATAAATCGGCCTCCCATTCTCCAAGTATATATGATTATTTGGATGTCTAGTTTTGAAACCAGCATGCTGCTCAAACTCATAAGCACTGAGAATCTATTCAAAAATTCCATATTAATTATATCGTCACAATAAGGAAGTCCGGAAATCATGTAAAAAAATTGCTTCATACTTACAGTTGTAAAATTGCATATTGAACATCCGCACATATAACCTCCGCCGTTTATGATACCATCTAGCTTTATCTGACAGCAAAATGAAAATAAAATTAAATAAAAAATACGGACGTGAAGAAAATAGCATTAGGGCACTAACCACGTAGTCGGAAAAATAACAAATACCTCACTTGTCGTAGATATATACTTGACGCGAGCTCCGTCAAGTATACCAGTCGACAGCAGCTTTTTCACATTTGACGGGTAATTGTTTGGCAAAACCTTCTTCGACATTTTCAGTTCCATTTTACTGGGGCCTGGGGGAAACCTGCTGCTCTCAGCACAGCCTTCCCAGCTATGTGCAGATGTCTCCGTATAAGCATCGTCAACCGAGGATGGTTCTGGTTTACAGTCCTTGTCAGAGTTTCCATAAGAATGAATTTTGTCAGCTGACCTGGATGCGTCATTGTTGTCCTTTTTTTTGCTGAATTTGAACGTAATTTTCTTAATTCCGGTTGAACTAGCATGCTTAGGAATTTCAATCACAACCCGGGAGACTTCATCATCATCACACACATCAACATCATTCCGAGACGTGTTGTTCTGGCAACGAATTCCATCGCTTGAAGTATCCTCTGAGCTTGAATTTCCCGAACAAGCCGACGTAAGGTCCCCACGTTCAACTTGGTTGGTATTTTCTTGCTCGTCTGGCTGACTTGTAATATCTTGGAAATGATTCCCTTTCGGGGAAATTACAGGATTAGAAACTTCTGAACGAACGTCTTCATTCGACACTTCTTTTGCCTGCTTCTTATTGTGAAACGACTCAGGTTCCGTATCTTCATCTAGATACTGATGGTCACGCTTCAATTCGGTACTCGAAGCGCTCTCTTTCTCCAGCGGCTTATTTGCAACTGCAGCCAAACCAGCTGCTTCTTCTCCCATCCAATATATATTCTTCCAAGTCGGTAGAGCCAGTAGTTAAAAATACCGCAAACCGAATCGGCAGCATCCAAAAAGCCCACACAGAGTGGAAATGAAAATCCAGATTCACGTAGACTAAAATTCCTAAGAGCCTGAGATTTTGAATGCTAAACTTCAAGAAAACCTGAACTATACCAAACGAAGAGGATATCATTAAAAAAGAAAACTCCATTAATTCCTAAAATTAACCGCCAACGGTTATCATAAAAACAAAAACGGAGAGTTCACACGTAAAATTCAAGAAATCTAACCTCGACGCCATTCTTGAAACCTGTATAGCAAGAATCCGATCAGAAAAACTCGGAATCAAAACAAAAAACCAATAAAATCCAATCCAGTAACACCAGAGCCACCGATTGAATTTCCAACAACTACGATCTGAGATCTGCCTATTGTCCGCAACAGATTTCAGGTCTCGTAACAGTCGAATCAGAATCGAAATAAACAAAAAGCGGATTGGTTAGGGCTAGGGTTTTGTCCGCGAAAACCTGAAAGAATAAGAAAAAAACGAGAGGGAAGAAGCAGAGCGGCAAAAAAAAACTAAAATGAGAAGGCTTTTGGTTCGCGGTCAAGATTTAGCTTTGTAAGAGATAGAGATAGAAATAAAAACAAAGCTCCCGTAAGAGAAAAAAATGAATAAATAAATAAATAAAACAAATATTCATTTATTTTTAAAAGAAACAACAAAAAATAGTAAAGTTCGTCGCGTTTCACGATCCCCAGAGAGAAACGATATGACAGTTGGAAAAGCCCATCGGGTCTACTTTTTTAATCCAATAAGAAACTACCACGTGTTACTACTGCGCCAGCTAGTATGCTTACGTGGCAAGCTTTTTGTAAATAGGCCGACCTTATTGGACCGAGCCCACCTGGACTCCGGATTCTATTGGACCAAGGCTAAAGGATTATTAACCCGACTATCCCATAAAATTAAATTTTAATTTTATATATTATTAGTCTCAAAATTTTTAAATTTTTTTAATAAACGTCTGAATTTTTTAAATAGAGGAAGATTTAATTTCTTTTTATATTAAAAAAAAAAACTTAATTATTCGTTAAGGTTCAGATTTATTAGACCATTTTAAAAATTAAAAAATAAAAATCTATATCTTAAATCTCTTCCTATTATTATTTCCCCATTATATACTTGAATTAAAATAAAATAAAATAAAATAATGATTCGAAATAAACATGGTCTAGTTATAATTGTGTGGGTGAATAAATTTGCCGCCGTAAATAATAAAAAAAAAGTTATCTAAAAAGGTAACCTAACTCTAACCCAACGGAATTAATAAATTACGGGTATCTTTAATAATGCGTGGGATTCAAAACCTTATCCAAACAAACATGTGTGTTCGTTCCGTTCATTAAATTGCATTGCTACAATAACACTATTTGGTGCATGAATCATAGGGGCAGTTTTGAACTTTCCCCTCATCGTTTATGTAATTTAATATAGTTTCAATATGAAATTAAAATTTTAAACTTTTAAATCTACATAATTTAGAAATACAACAATATATTTATAAATATGGAATATTCTCGTATTATACCGACATATTATTTAAGAACAAAACCATCTAAAATTATAAGAGATTTGAATTCGTTATACAATAATAATAAAAATTATAATAATTGAGTTTAAATTATTATTTTATTTTGTTTAAGAACCGCGTATATTAAAAATGGAACCATAATGTAAAAAATTATTGAAAGAGGAAATATGTAATTTAAGTTAATAATTAAATGTATATAAAGACCGGTCAACTCTACGGTTACGCCCGCGACTCTCACTATTTCTCTGTTCTTCTCTCTTTCTTTTCCCAAATCCACGCTTTCAATTCTCAAATCTCTCCCGGAAAATGTCGCAGCGATCGGGCAGGCACCAGAGGAGGCCTTCGCAGGGCGTTTTCATGACCGCCGATTACCTTTCCGAACCGCCTCCGCCGACCGGACCGCCCTTGGCGGTTGAATCTGTCGATCCACAATCGAGTTTCCTGTCTCGGCCGCCGCAGCAGAGCCGCTACGCTGATCCGCCGGCGGCAAGGCCTCCTGCTCCAGCGGCATCGAATGAAGCTCCAAATCCGACGAGCTAGCGGATTCGACGCGTCGTTTTGTTCGATCCGAAGATGAAGATGAAGATGAAGTGTGTTCGATTTCGATCTGTCGTTTCGTTTCGTTTTTCAATTTTTTTGGTAAGATTTGGTTTAGTTGTTGTGCATGGAATATTGTCTCACAGAAATTGTTGGGAAATTTGCAGTTAAATCTTAATTTATTTTTATTTTAAGCTTTCAATTTAATCGAAGAAGTATATTAATTAAATGTTTATTTTCAAGTTATTATTTGTAATTAATTTTTTTTTCTTCACATTTTCATTCCATAAAAGAAAAAAAAAAAAATATATTTTTCCTATAAGAAAAAATGAATTTTTGAAGTATATGAGATCTATTCTGCTCGACGATCGTAGATTTATTTTGTATTTTTATTTCAACACTTTTTAATACGATGATGCGTATAAATACGACAATTTAAATCAAAATTTGCTATTTAGTGACGTTATTATTAAGAATTAATATGGTGCAAGTGGAAATGCTTAAGAGTATTTAAGGTTAATCAAACTATATACTAAATACTAGACATTTGTATTTTTTATATAAAGCACACATGTATGTGATAAATTACAATCGTGCCATTTAATTAATCACCCCCACATGCACTAATTTTATTGAACATATAACTAAAAAATAATGGAACCTAGTAAAAGTCAACCCTCGGTCATTTAACTATTACCAACATGTAGGTCGGCTTGGTTAAGTTATGCAAATTTCGTGGACCAATTCGAAATTTTAGACCGATCGATTCTCCAATCAAACCAATACGACGAGGTTGGCATCCCAACCCAACTGAATCGTGATTTTATTAGAGTTAAGTTGAGTTGAGTTTATCAGGTAGATGAATAAAACGTGCATTAGCACTGTATTAATGTTGAGTACTGGACTGCCGATTGAAAACCCTAAAAATAAGAAACGATCTACGAGACAAATGACTGACAACAAAGATGAATGACGAGTAGTGTCGAAAATGAATAACAAAATGTAATAAATAAGGCAAACAATTTGAAGATGAATTGAACATCGAGTAACGATGAATATGAGCGACATGACAAACAACACGGATTCAAATATTTTTAGTAAATATGAAATTTATTACGAGAAAATACACGGGTTCCAATAAATCATATGTAAAAAATAATTATGAAACATAACTTAAATAATCATTATCAATTTATTAGATGGGCTAAAAAATAAAACTATATAATATATATATTTATATTATAGAAAATGAGATGCTTAATCATGTGACACAACAATTAGAAAAATGTGAGCAAAGGGAAGGATGTGCTTTTTATTTATTTATCATATTTAAAAAGGAAAAGAAAAAAGGAATTGCGTTAGATCGACGCAGTGGAAGGAATCTCGAGAAAGGGAGATAGCCAATTATTTTATCCCATTTCAAAATTTAAATAAATTTGTAATAAATAATAATTAATTACTTCAACTAAAGAGCAGCGTGGAGCCCACCGCCGCCGAGCCGCTCGCCGTATCTACGAGCTAGCCTCGCTCTACTTTACTACGCCTTGTTTTATTTCTTTATTTGTTTATAAATATTCAAATATTATTTTATTTGGGATCTTTTTAATTGTTGTCGAACATTTTTGTAATAAGACAAGAATGGGGATAATAATTTTATTTATAAGATAAATTTTAAATAATAATATAAAATTAAAATATTTATTAAATATAAAATTAAAACTGGAGTGAATTATTTATTATTTAATTTATAAATTTATTGACCTAAAGCTTATCCAAAACGAGAAGGAAAAAAATTGGTTGTCGATAATAATTTAATTATTTGTTTAATATTAAATATTTTATTACAAGTCAAATTAAGTTTGACTTAGATTAAAAAAACAAAGGGGAATAATAAATTTAAAATAAAAGATAATAAGGTTAATTGAAGCCGGCTTATACCGAGCCGCGGCGTAGCCAGAGGAACTGCCCCACGCTTAATGTACACGTGGCGAATGTTAGTTGGTTAGTCAGCATCTCATCGGCAACTCTCACATGTAAATCACCCCCACGAAAGCGGTGCTCCGGAGCAGTACCCGGAAAAAAAAATTCACTATAAAAGCCTCTCTAGATTTTCACTCATTTCTGAACCGCGTTCTTCTTCATCTTCTTCATCGGAGCTTCGTTCTTTCTCCTCTCAAAATGGCGAGTCCTCTGAAATTTTACAGACTCTGTTCTCTTTCATGGTTTGATGATCTGTTTAGTTCTTGAGAATGTTCGATTGCATTTCTAGTTTGCCTCTTTTGAAAATTACTGCACTCTAAGTTTCTTGCGTGTATTTCTGAAATTAAACGTGTGTGGAAGCTTTGAAGCTATGTTTTTAGATTTGAAGTTTTGATTTGCATGCAGTTTCATCGGCGATCCGACTTGAATTCTTCTGTGATTTTTTCAACTAAACGAAATGTTGTTTTCTGTAATTTATTATAAAATTTGAGTGATCGAGTGGCCGTGGATCTACAATGATTTGATCACTGTTTTTGTTACTGTACTTAAATTTTGTTACATTGAAATTTCTGTCAAGGCTTGCAGTTATAAGTTATATTAGTGTATTTCCCCTTTTTGAGTTGCTATTAATCACCCCGTGCATGTCGTTAATGAAGTGAAAACTCTGTGAAGTTGTGATGTCTACAAGGTGTTGGATGGAAGTCCATCCTCGCCTAATTCCCATAGGGAATGATCATGAGTTTATAATCAAGAAATACTATCCCCATTGGTTTGAGGTCTTTTAGGGAGCTCAAAGCAAATCCATGAGAGCTTATGCTCAAAGTGGACAATATCATACAATTGTGGAGATCCATGATTCCTAACACAAGGGATCCATATTTTGGTTATGCCTTTGTTTTAAATTTTGGTGGAAATCAATATCAGGATATGGATAAAAGCTTGTGGGGGAAAATCTTATACTGCCCATATTCCTATGTTGCGCTATCATCTTATTTTGACTAAATATGACCAGATGATGATGTCTAAGGTGAAGATATCTGATTTAGCATGAGATGTTAGATAATTAGTCTATTTTAGTTAACATTAATTTTGCCATTAATTTTTTTCATCAATTAGTACCTTTTATTTTAGATTTAACTCGTTGTTTTTATTAATTTTATTGTAGAGCGATAAACAGACCCATTTAGAATTATAAAGGGGCTTTGGAATATTATTTTGAAATAGAACTTTTCTCTTACAGAGTGTTTTTTCAAGTTTTGGAATGGATTTGGCCTAATCACAAATCTGTTTGCATCACTATCAGGGGAGAAGCAAAACAATTTTTGAAATTTTGCGAAATATTATCAGATCAGAAAAATTCTCTATGTTCTGCCTTTCCAGTGTTTAGATTGAACACTATTTACCTCGTTGATTTGCTTTGCAGCCATTGGTTTTATAGATGTGTTATCAAGAACGTTTTAGTTTCCAATTTTGTTATGCCTTTTGAGCTTTTTCGTGCCTCTCTTCTGGATTTTGAAATTATATTAAGCAGTTTCCTTCTGCATTACATAGGCCAATGCAGCATCGGGAATGGCTGTGAATGATGATTGCAAACTGAAGTTTTTGGCGCTCAAAGCCAAAAGAACATATCGCTTTATTGTGTTTAAGATTGAGGAGAAGCAAAAGCAAGTTGTAGTAGAGAAAGTTGGCGAGCCAACTCAAAGTTATGAGGACTTTGCTGCAAGCCTTCCTTCGGATGAATGTCGTTACGCTGTCTATGATTTTGACTTTGTTACTGAAGAGAACTGTCAAAAGAGCAGGATCTTCTTCATTGCCTGGTATAGCGAAGATCTCCTTTACTGCATTCCTTTCATGTTTTTCCTTTCAATTATCCCGCCCATAAGAAAACACCATTGATTATAGGTCCCCTGATAATTCAAGAGTCAGAAGCAAGATGATATATGCCAGCTCCAAAGATAGATTCAAGAGAGAGCTGGATGGATTCCAGGTTGAGCTGCAAGCAACTGACCCAACCGAGATGGGTCTTGATGTCATCCGAAGCCGAGCTGGGTGAATGCTACATTCTGGTTTTCATAACCCGATTTGGCTAAAATGGTATCAATTTCCCTGCACATCTTCTTTTCAAGGTTGAACAAGCGTCCTGGTCCTGGTCCTGGTTTTATGGTATATGTTTCAGATTTATGTTCTAAATGGCCTTTTGTACGTGTTCGAGCTAATGCACCTCCTCGTCGGTTCTCAACACACACACACACACACACACACACATATATAACATGCACAATTTTACCCTTAGGAGAGAGATTGCAGCAAGATTTTATCGGATTCCAGCTGCTATTCTGCATGTACTCCATAGATTAATATACAAGGGGATTGAATATTTGCATTTGATCGATCTTAATGCAATTTGGCTGTCTGTTTTTCTTCAGTAGCGCTAAAGTATTTATTTGCTTGGATTGGAATCACCCCACATTGTTAGATGTATGTATATATATGCACATGACTGTTCTATCTGTTCTCTTCCTCTCATATGTTTGCTTTTCTGAGTTTAACCATTTGGATAGAGAAATCACTCTTTTCAAGATTATAATGTCTTGTCACAGACATATATGTGCCTAGATTCATGTCATTGATTTGTTAGAAATCTGTTCTTTTGCCAGATTTCTGTCAAAACTGTTCATATTCTTAGCCAACCAATGTTGTGTTAAAATGCATTTCTTCCATATACATTGGAGAGTGAAAGTGTTCTTAGCCTTAGTTCATCATGAGCCATATAGACAGACTTCAACCCAGTTGGGTAGGCTATGCCCAAGCTGGTGCATGGACTTTGGGTTGGTGGGCTATAGAAATTGGGTCTTACCCATTAGCCCAAGGGGGAAAAATAGAGGCTAATTCTAGAAGATAAAGGTAACTTAGTTAATGGATTGAATATCACTATCAAATAATATGAATGGAATGATAACACCAATACTACGGCCTTCCAAGGCCCACAACACCACCATCCTTAAAAACAAAAACTATCGACTAAAATATAATATTTATATATATTTTCCTAACAACCAAATTATTTAATCTCTCTTAATTCTTTATAAAGTTCAGCTTCCTCATGACTTCGTTTCATACTTTGTAGGATGAATTTATTAAGTTCTTGCTGAAGTCCCACAGTCTCTTTGCAAGTGTTTCGTCTCTAGCGTATGAGCTTGCTCGCTTCTCGTTGCAGTCCAAAAAGTATTTCCCGCTCACTCCCTTCAAGCTCGGGTGGAGTGCCACATAGCACGTTGTCGCTGCCCCCTAAAAAAAATTAACATCGATGCCTTATTAGTGAACTATCTTAATTTTTTAGACTAGTAAAGTGGATATTTGAATATTTGAACAGTTGAACATACTATTTGTAATATATATTTCAAAAAACTAATCAAAACAATAATAATAACATTAAGTTGCTTTAATTTACCTGAGGAACATTCTTCCAGATAAAGAAGGAGAAAGCCTGCAAAAGCCCTACAAAGAGAGAGAGAGAGAGAGAGAGATGATAAATTACGATATGTCGTAAAATGAAATAAATAATAAGAAGATAAAAGTGGGGAGAAAAGAGAAGAGAAACGACGTGTCGTACTCATGAGAAGCATAGAATGCCTCATAAGAGGCGTCATTATCAACCCTGGATGCACCGCGTTCGCTGTTATGTTCACACCCTCTTCCTATAACCAACAAAATAATAATAATATATTCAATTATTTTATTTAATATCATTATAATTTCTCAAGATTTCAAATTCTCCTAAAATTAAAAATTTAAAGACATACTTTAAATCGACGAGTAAGCTCTTTGACATGTAAAATGTTCGCGAGTTTTGACTGCCCATACGCTCTTTTATCCGAATACCTACGAATTAACAATTTAGATTATAATTTGAAGCCATAAAAAAAAAAAAAATTAATTTAAAAAAAAAAAAAAAA